>NW_023416890.1:291700-295658 GCF_002922805.2 Oryzias melastigma | reverse complement strand
AAAGGTCATCACTGATGTGGAGGATCCCTCAGAGGAAGACACTGGAGTTAAAAATGTAAAAGGAGTAAAATAGATTAAAATGAATAAAAAAATAAAATAAAAAATAAAAAACATAAAAACATAAAAAGACAAGGAAAAAAAAATATATATATATATATATATATATACACATACATAAAATACAAAAAAATTAAAAAATAGCCGACATAATTCAGTAAAAATAAATAAATATTGATTAAGTAAAAGTAGAGGATAAAAGAAAATATCAAATCAACTAAAAGCCAGGTTAAAAAGGTAGTTTAGAGTCCTTTGCTTTGTAGTGTTTGTAGGGATTATTTTAGAGTCCTTTGCTTTGTAGTGCTTGTAGGTATTAGCTTAGAGTCCTTTGCTTTGTAGTGCTTGTAGGGTTTACTTTAGTAGTGCTTCCTTATTAGCTCACTAAGCTAATATTAGCTTAGTGCTTGACTTAGTAAATCATTTAGTAAGTCATTTGTAGGCTGCCCAATATTTATCTATTGTTAATTTTGAGTCATTTTTCTTGTTTATCTTTGTTTTGCCCTTGTATATTGTTATTTCCATACTTTTGTGAATGTCTTTTTAAAATATTAGCACTATAATAAAATTGAAATATTTTTATGTGGCACCCACCTGCAGGGATATCTATCTTATAATTTCTTAAGTAAATTCTGTAGAAATGTGTATTACTTTCTCTGGTGCCAGTAAATTGTAATTTAGAAGTCAGCTTCGTCCAACGTGTCCAACCAACGTTGGACAAAGTTCACAACTATTGGAAAAGTGAAACAAATGTCAAAAATTTAAGTCAGATTCTTGCAGGTAGACAATTTTTTCCCCTCCGTGAACCGGCACCTTAACGTGGTGGAGGGGTTTGAGAGCTTGTGTGATCCCAGGAACTATTCTGTTTGGGGCTTCTGACCCTTCTAGGGTCTCCCATGGCAGAAAAGTTCTGGGTGACAAGCCAGACTAAGAACGGTTCAGATGCGGTCGCTGTACCGATCCATTGTGCTGAAGAGAGAGTTGAGTCAGAATACAGAGCTCTCAATTTATCGGACAATTTTTATTCTCACCTATGGTTATGAGCTCTGGGTGGTGACCAAAAGAACAAGTGGCCGAAATGAGCCACCTCCAAAGGGTAGCTGGGCACTTCCTTAGAGATAGTGTGAGAAGTTCAATCACCCGCAGAAAGCTTGGAATAGAGTCCCAGTTATTCCACATCTAGGGGAGCCAATTAAGGTGGCTCGGGGGTCTGGTCTGGATGCTTTCTGGACACATATTTAAAATTACAAAACGTTTTACGTATTAATAACTCAAATAAAATTTCTGGAAAAAGAAAGTGAAAATAAATAAAATGCAAACAAGGAAAAATATTTTTATAAGCTAAATAAAGAGCAGAAATCAACTGAGTTTTGTAGTTTTATGACATTCTTGGAGCAATGAAATTATCAAGTTGAATGCCAAGGTCAGTTTATATTTTAAAAAGGGTGGAATTGATTAATAATCTTTTATTTGCTTTGCAAGACATAAAATGAAAAAACGAATTTCATAATATGGCAGCAGACCATCAGAGCAAAGCAGCAGGTGAGAAGAGGAAGCAGCTCCTCCCGGTCAAACAGGCTGATAAGCTAAAGCTAAGCTAAGCTAAAGCTAAAGCTCCAGCATAATGGATTCCTACAAGCTTCAGAACGAAGCCGAGCTGCTGAGAGATTCTTTCAAACGATTCACTTCCAAATGAGGCGAACTGCTCTGTGATTGGTCAGAGATATGAGTCCTGACTCGATTCAGTCTGAAATGAGTTCTCTTCAGTGAGCTCTGAGTCCTCAACGAATCATAGCTGCTCCTTCATGAGTCCTGACTCGTGATTCAACTCGGAGGAGGCGCTGTTCGGGTGTCCGGTGATCTCTGAATCATGAATCATGAGTCATCGCTCATTTGATTCAGCTTGAAATGAAGTGAATCAAATAACTAATATGAGTCCTGACTCGAACACGCCCATATGATTCAGCCCGGACTCAGAGACGCAGCACCTCAGCGAGGGGCCGGGGCACGGGCGGCTGGGAGGGGAAGCAGATTATCAGGTTCGGAGGTGAGAGGAGCTGCAGGTGTTTTCAGCAGAGCGGTGCAGCACAGAGCAAAACGAGAAATTCTGTTGTTTGAGCTTTTTTCCGAGGGTTTTTATTTCTCACAGCGAAGATAATTTTTTAAAGTGATAAGTGACAGATGTAAGTTGTGGGGACTCATGATTCTCGAGTCAGTAAAGTGACTTGCGAGTTTTGAACGATTCATTCATGACTCGCACATCACTATTTTAGATTTCCTGGAGTCCCGTTTCTGGACCACGGAGTTTGCCTGCCCCTTTTCTGGGTCTCTGATGGACTTGCATATAAGACAGACTCCTGTTATGTGTAGGGTTGGCTTGGCTTTATGCGGTTCCGGTGCCAAAGCGGTTCTTTGGTTTCGGTTTCTAATCAGTGCCAATTTTGGTACTTCAGTAATAAAGAAGCAATAACTATTTCTTCTCAAATCAACACAGGTCCAGGGCCAGCAGGTGGAGCAGGTAGACTCTTTTAAATACCTGAGGACAATAATGGACTGTAGCCTGTCTATCGGACACCAAGTGGATGCTATTTTTAAGAAAGCACAGCAACGCCTCCACCTTTTGAGGAAATTAAGATTTTTTAATATTGATAAGGACATTTTATTAATGGTGTACATTTCACTGGTGGAGTCCATCCTCACATTCAACATTGCTTCCTGGTTCAACTTTCTCACCCTTAAACAAAAAAAAAAACTCTCTCAAAAATAATCAACCAGGCCTCCAAAATAACTCAAACAGCACAATCTCCTCTCAGTGACCTGTACAGGCAAGCAGTGATGAGGAAAGCCACCTCCATCACTGCCTCTCCATCACTCTTTCTCCCTGTTGCCATCAGGCAGGAGATACAGAACACCGCTGGCCAGGACAAACATCTACAAAAATAATTTATTCCCAATGCAGTCACTCTGCTTAACTTTCAATAGCACTTAAATTATATGCATGTGATTTTTAGGATCTCTATGACTTCTGATTTTCTATATATTTATTAACTTTTTAGCTTTTATCAATTTAATCAAATTTTAATGTCTTCTGCTGTGTTGAAAGATGAATTTCAGTTCATTGAACAGACAATAAAGTCTATCTATCTATCTATCTATCTGTCTATCTGTCTGTCTGTCTGTCTGTCTGTCTGTCTGTCTGTCTGTCTGTCTGTCTGTCTGTCTGTCTGTCTATCTATCTATCTATCTATCTATCTCTCTCTCTCTCTCTGCTGCATGCTGGGAGGTTGGTGTGTGTGTGCGTGGCGTGAGTGTGTGACGAGAGTGGGTGAGTGGACTAATCTGGAGGAATATTCAACCTAACACTTTTTGTTTGGCCGTTTTTAAGTGGTTTTAGCGGTATAATACTTTGTTTAGTGGCTGTCTGGAAGTGTGAGTTGTTTTCACCGGTGAGTGGTAGACAGCGGTTAAGCCCGCCGGCTGCCCGGGGGGAGGATGGCGTCTCCAGCGCCGTCGCTCTCACTGAGGCACGGGGTCCGCGTCCAGCCCGATCCACAGGTGTCAGTTGAGACCGTCCTGCTAGCGGTGGGGGACATAGTGGGTCACAAGAATTTAGCATATGCGTCCCGTATGAATAAAGGAGTGATTGTTTTCCTGTCAGAGGAGCGCCTCGCTGCGGAGCTGATTGTGAGCGGCAGTGCCGTCTGTGCGGGTCATGATTTCTGGGGTCCCCCCGTTTATCCCGGATGAGGTGCTGGGCCGGGAGCTGCAAAGCTACGGCAAGTTAGCCAGCGGCTTCCGCAGTGTGGGGCTTGGTTGTAAGAGCGAGAATCTAAAACACGTCCAGTCGTTTCGGCAACAGGTGTTCATGTTTCTGAGCTCCCCGGATCAGAGCCTGGATGTCTCT
>NW_023416890.1:288436-291621 GCF_002922805.2 Oryzias melastigma | reverse complement strand
CGGTCCACAGCCCCAAAAAGGTTGGGGACCACTGCTCTACGCCAGCACTGGAAGTTTGAAGTGTTTCCAGTGTGGCGAAGCCGGCCATAAGCGCAGTACCTGCCCGAAAAATTTAACTGCTGAATGCTCCGTGGGCTCTGGGGTGGAGGAGTAGGAGGGTTTGAGCGCTGCGACCACAGACACTGCTCCTAGTGAGAGGGGGGCGAGGGGGGTTGCGCCGCGGACGCTGAACGTGGGGAGAGCTGCAGCTCCTCAGCTGTTCAAGACTGCAGTACGGCAGGTTTGGAGGAGCAGACCAGTTATTCTGCTCCTGCTGGTTTTCCAGAGTCCACACTAAGCACTACGGAGGCTGTGGATGGATCGCAGACTGATTCTGATACTTTTCAGGAATGTGCAGGAGGTATGACAAAGCAGGGGGAAGATCTAAGCGTTCATATGGATGCTTCTAAATTAGTAAAAACTGGGGCTGTGGCTGAGTCTACAGCTGCCTCTCCACCAGACATAGAATGTGAATCTGACTCGGATTGTGTCTCTCTGGCTGACTCTCAAGCATATAGTGATGATTTATACACTCTTGATGAGATTAACAAATTTCTTGATGACTCTTATGGTAAACAAGTAAAACTCGCTGATTATTTCTCAGATCCTGAGAAATTTATTCGCACCTCAGTGACCCTTCAAAAAATTGTTAACCTTGATGTGTTGGATGAAAAAAAACGGTTTAGACTAAAGAAACATGTGACTTTCTTACGGAAACAACTGAAAGATGCAGGAAAGACAACGGCCTCGAAACGAGTGAGACTCACAAAATGAAGTGATGAATGTGTGTGGCTGGAAGAGCACATCACTACTGTCCTTTGCACTTTTCACCAGCCTCCTTTCCCTTATGGATAAGCTCAGGGTGGGGTCTTTGAATATAAATGGTGGGAGGAACAAGGAAAAGAAAACACTTATTTCCAATATGTTTCATGATAAAAACTTAGACGTTTTGTTTCTCCAAGAAACACATAGTGACGTTGGCACTGGGCATCCTGGTGAAACGGACAGTACGTCCTATCCCATGGCACGACTCTCTCTGCAGGAGTGGCTGTCCTTTTCTCACCCAAACTAGATTTTAATATTATTTCGAACACTGAGGTGGTTCAGGGAAGGGTTTTAGCTGTCCGGATAGCACTCAACGGTTTTTCCTTTTGCCTTGTTAATGTATATGCACAAACTGTGGGTACGCATAGGACTTCACTTTTTCTTCAACTTCAAAATTATTTAAAGCAAGGTGTACCAAACGACATTATTGTGATGGGAGGGGACTGGAACTGTACATTAGATTTTAATTTGGATAGGTCTGGAGTAGAGCCTCACATGCAGTCCTCGTCCCTTTTGTCAAAAGTCATTACAGAACTCTCCCTAGTAGATGTATGGAGGCTCCAACAGCCACAGGCGAGACAATACACATGGGTTAGGGTATCAGGCGGGATGGTTAGTGGGGCGTGGCTAGATAGGTTCTACCTAACTGATGCTTCAAGGAATAGGGTTTCCAAGTGTTCTATATATCCTGTGGGTTTTAGTGATCACCACCTAATTACCCTTGATTTTTTAGTCGAGTCATGTTTTAAGAGGGTGTCATATTGGCACTTTAATACTAAGCTTCTGTCTGACAGAACCTTCTGTGAGAAGTTTGAGTCTTTCTGGGAACTTTGGAGAGGTAGAAAGTCAGACTTTGCTTCTGTTAGCCAATGGTGGGAGGTGGGAAAGGCTCAAACAAGAGTATTCTGTCAACAATATTCCAGTCTTTCAACTGTCACTGTAAAGAAAGTCATCTCCGACCTGGAGAAGGATATTTTTAACTTTGAGACCGGAGGATCATCTCTCTCTGTCTCAAGCCATCATGTTCTAAAACAAAAAAAGGCAGAATTGAGCTCATTCCTGAGAGAGAGAGCAAAAGGCGCACTGTAGTGATCGGTCGGTCGCGAACGAAACAGCTCTTTGAACCGGCTCTTTGAAGTGAACGACGCGAGCCGGCTCCTCGCTGGGAGCCGGAAGTCAGGAGCCGAGTCTTTTCTCTCTCACCTCCTCTCTCTCTCTCCTTTTATTTCTCCGCATGTCGCACGTGATTGGTCAATATGTGTTTGTGCCGTGTGTGTTCGCGCTGAGCAGAGGAGGAGGAGCGGTAGTTACACTCGCAGCAACAACAGTAGCAAAGCAGACACGGAGGGAAAGCCTCTCTCTCACTCCCTTTTTTTCTCCTCATGTCGCACGCGATTGGTCAATATGTGTTTGTGCGTGTGTTCCCGCTGAGCAGAGGAGAAGGTTACACTTGCGGCGCACGGAAGGAAAGAGAAAAAGAGAGTCAGTGGCCACAAGACAAACAGCATAACATTAAGGTAAAACACTGAGTGACACAAGAAAACGCAGCAAAATATGGGAGTATTTCACTGTTACAGATGAAACAAAAGCACTTTCTAATCTATATTTTTATGTTGTGATTTGCAGTGTTTTATATTGTTTTCAAGTTGAATTTGTTTACAAAGAGATGGTTAAAAATTTGATAGAACAGCTCTGTTGAATAGTGAATAGTTGCTTTTTGTATTTTATTATAATTTTTATTCTTTTTTCTGTTTATAGGAGTGAAATAAAATCATATTTACAAAAAAACAAGTTTTTTTATTAGTAATTCATTTTGTGCATAATTTTATATAATTGTTGATAATAAATTACTCAGTGGCGGGCCGTCAGGGCCTGCAAGGCCTTCTCTGCTGGCCTAAAAATATCTGAATCACAGACTGATATTAATTATTATTTATTTCCGTGAATACGTATTCTATAATTCCAAATGCTCTGTCTTCGTCCTTTCATTGCTGTCTCCCTGGTTGCGCTGCTTCCAGACGTGTATTTTCCTATTTAAGCATTAACCAATCACATTGCAGCACCATTTGTTGCTAGGGTCAAAGAAATCTGCCCGGAGGCCTTCACAATCAGTTCTGCGGGCCCTGTAGCATAAAATAATTGTCGACCAAACTGTTGCTTCAACCAATCAGATCTTGAGGAGACCACGTGCTAGGCCAGCTAGCTGGCCTACGGAAACGTCATCATTTTCACGCGCTTTGATTGGATAGCTCGCAGCTCGCTCTGGTTCTGCGTTATGTGCCGGACACAGGTGCCGAGGAGCGGCGTGTCAGGTTTGAAGA
>NW_023416890.1:285731-287099 GCF_002922805.2 Oryzias melastigma | reverse complement strand
ATTTGGTTGCCTCGACACTTTGGCACAGGCTGATGGTACTCCCCCCTCCTCCGGGGTTGATCATTTCCATCCAGAAAGCAGTCGTGGACTTCTTCTGGTCCGGCCACCACTGGCTGAAAGCTGCTGTTCTCTACCTGCCGGTCGGTGAAGGAGGTCAAGGCCTGATTGACATCGCCTCACGTGTGTCCGCCTTCAGACTGAGGACAGCACAGAGACTCCTGTACGGTCCCCGCCTGTCCTGGGTTGACACAGCCTGTGCTTTGCTAAGGAGGGCTGGACGCTGTGGCTATGACAGACATTTGTTCCTGCTTCAGCACCACTACATGGATGTAACCGGACTGTCGCCATTCTATCAGTCTGTACTACGAGCGTGGCGGGTCTTGGTCTGCAGCAGAGGAACAGCCTCAGCTCCAGGCTTGTGGCTGTTTGAGGAGCCTCTGCTGGGTAGCAGCCTTATCTCCTCACAGATTCTGACGTCTGCTACTATGCGGTCAAAGCTGAAAGATGTTGGATGCGTAAAACTGGGAAATCTCCTGAGGACTCCTGCGGTGGACTTGGCAGCGTTGATGGGGGCGCACTCGCATAGATTGCTGGAGAAGCTTCTGGAAGACCTCCTTCTCTCCTTGCTGGAGATTTATCGAACGTTTGTGAAGGATCCAAAAATGTCCGTTCAGTGGGAGGACGGGATGGTGTTCGGTTTCCCCTCCTTTGCAGTCTCCCCGGCATGTGAAGAATGGCAGGAGGACCAGAACAAGCTGTTGTCCTGGAACACGCCCCAAATGGGGTGTTTTGACTCACTTGGGACAAAGTCTTTATACCTGGTTTGTGTTAAGGTCCAGAACATGCGCTCGCTTGCAGATGTTAAAGTGTCGAGGTGGACTGATTTTTTTGGCACGGGGTCGTCCCCAAAGGTCTGTTGGAGGTCCCTGTACAAACCCCCCGTGGAAAAACGGGCGGGCGACCTCCAGTGGAGGATTGTACATGGGATCATAGCCACGAACAGGTATCTGGCGCACCTCGATCCTAGCACAGGGGAGGGGTGTCCTTTTTGTTTAGTTAGGGAGTCGGTCCAGCATATGTTTGCTGAATGTCAACGTCTGACAGGTCTCCTTTCTTTTTTGGAGGGGCTGGTTAGGGGATTAGGGGAATCCTTTTCTCTGGTATGTTTTATTTACGGCCCCAAATACGTAGCTCGCAAAAAGATTGTTCACACACAGGTGAATTTCCTTGTGGCCGAAGCGAAGCTGGCGGTGTGGAGGTCACGGAAAAACCGTATTCATAGGACCGGTTCTGATGATGCTTTATTTCTTTTTAAACAACAGTTGGCTGCTCGCTTAGGAATTGAGTATAAATATTATAGACTTGTGA
>NW_023416890.1:282573-285404 GCF_002922805.2 Oryzias melastigma | reverse complement strand
TCTATCTATCTATCTATCTATCTATCTATCTATCTATCTATCTATCTATCTATCTATCTATCTATCTATCTATCTATCTCTCTTTCTCTCTATCTCTCTCTCTCATTTTCATTCCCAAGTCACATATTGATGCACGGTTAAGACCTCCACATCAAAAAGTGACTTTTTTGAGTTTCATTTTTTGACGTGCTTGCTCTTCCCATTAAATCAGAGCTCCACAACCTTCGAGCCACAAATTAGTGGCCAGCCACTCTTTCACTGTGCGGCGAATTTGCTGTCGCCACATGTCAAACATGTGATACCTAGGTTTTAAAAAGTGTGATTGAGATTGCTTGCGCCTTGCCTGGATCATTAGTGAGGCCAAGCAGCTGCAGGCAGGGGCGGGGAAAGGTGCCTGACATAAAGGCGACAGCGAGACTGTATAGCCTCGTTCCCACTGAGAAGGTACAGTACGGTTTGGTCTGGTCCGGTCCACTATTTTAAACGTTTCTATTGTAAAATTGACCCCTAAAACAGTTCTGACCCGTACCTCTTGAGGGTCCTGATTGGCTGCAGGTCCACAGCAAGAGGGGACCGGGTCAGTTGGGGCGGAGCTGCTGTAGCCGCCCGCTGTTTGGTTGAAAATGATATTAGAAAGCACCAGTATAGCGCTAAGCTAGCAATTCCGTTTTCCTCTTTACGGCGGTGTTCTTCTTAGCTGCCCGCAATCTGTTGCAAACAACATTAAATTCCTCCAGAGTTCCCGTGTCCTCCCGGAGAGGAGCACAGTTGAATGAAAAGCACACCAGCCTGCCGCTACGCACTCAGCCATACGCGTGTGCACACGCAGACTAGCACACTCTAACAGTGAGCGGCAGAGAGACAGAGCAACAGTCCTCATGAAAATTTCAAAGTTTACTGTTCTGGATAAGAAAACTCTTCATGTTGAGCACTACTCCAATGTTCTTTAATACATGTTTACAAAAATGATCAGAAGTGGTTTTGATGAGTATGGATCGGTAAATTAGATTCTTCGGCCGCGGGAGTCGGGGGGTGAGACGGAAACTTGGGGTTCTCATTATTTGTTCACGGATTTGCAGGGGCCTCTGGTCCTTAACCCCTGGGAATGAGGGGGGAACACTGTACACGCGATATACAAAAAGCAAAGCAAGAAAAAGTTGAGCTGCTGGATGAAGCAGGAAGGTGTCCAATCATTCGATTGGAGCTGTGCTAGCCCAGGTGGTTGATGGTCTGGAACATGTGGAATTGCATTGTTATGGCGGAAGTGTCTGTGTAATTCCCCGTGTCACGTGACAGTGGTCTGATGGTCCGGACCAATCACAATCTCACACGTCAACTATGCGCAAGCCCCCGAGCCGATCTGACAGGCCGAGCACATCTGCTACCCATAGATATCATATAGAGAGTAGATGCCGGTGTAGGTAGCAGATGTGCTCGGCCTGTCAGATCGGCTCGGGGGCTTGCGCATAGTTGACGTGTAAGATTGTGATTGGTCCGGACCATTAGACCACTGTCACGTGACACGGGGAATGACACACTTCCGCCATAACAATGCACAGATTCTTCCCGAGTAAATAACCGAGGAAGTCCGAACAAATACGTTAAGAATCACAAAAGGAGAAGGAATGTTTGCAATCAGCCGCAAAAACCTTGACAACGAAATAATCCGATGGAGAGGAATCATCACAGGATAATGATCGTTATTTTAATAGAGAGAAATCAGGCTGGGAAGCATGAAGTTTGAGGTAAAGTGGGTGCTAGCGAGTAGCATGCTAGCTTGTGGTTGGTCGCACATTAAAAAAAGAAAGTAGTGATTCGAACGTATTTTTTTCTAAATACATCCTGCCAATGTTGAACTTTTTTCTGGTCGCACGGACCGGATTAAGTCCCGCTAGAATATGCAGCTCACGTTCTGCTCCATTACACAAAAACTGAGGAGAGCAGATGTTAGTGAAGGAGCTGTCAATGCCAACAAAAATGCAAAAATTATAAATAAAAGCACAATCAGATCTCAACACTTTTTTAGAAATAAACTTTATAATAAACACCAGTTTCAGTATAGAAAAACTGCAAATTAGCCAACTCGTTTGTTACAGTTGTGTGACGTCATCACTAGTCGCAAGCCCCCGAGCCGATCTGACAGGCCGAGCACATCTGCTACCTACACCGCATTGGCTGCTGGAGCGCAGGAATTGCGGCCGCCATCTTGGACCGGTCGTCCTGTCGCCAAGACAAACAAAAATAAAGAAGACAAACACAAGATGCCTGAGCATTGTGCGGCAAATGCCTGCTCAAATCGGCGGACTATTGAAGCCAGGGATCGGAGGATTACCTTTCACAAGTAAGTTTGAACATTTTTATTGGTTTTATTTAGGGAATAGACTATATTATTACTGTGTTGTTATCTACACAGTGGAATCTTTGACAGCTAACGTAGCTATCTAGTGCTGGTGTTCACTCAGCTATGAAGGCTAACTGAGACTTTTTAAATCATATATTCCATAAAATGGCACAACAATGCTACTGTAGAAATAAAACAAATATAACTGGTATTAAATATCTTTCATTGCCATCCCACTCCACTGATTTGCAAATAGGAACAACTGAACATCTGACTATAGAATAGTTTGAAAAGAAACTTACTCATGATTTTAGCTGCTTGGTTTATCATCAATAGAAATGTGAAATTTTTATTTTGATGACAAAACAAAAGGTTCTAATAAATTTGAAGGATGAAATAAATAGAAAAAATTGAATAAAAAATGTAGATAGAAAATTGAAAAACTAGGAATTGAATTGTTAGAAGAATGAAGAAAACAAGATTGACTTCC
>NW_023416890.1:265534-279054 GCF_002922805.2 Oryzias melastigma | reverse complement strand
GAATGGGTCTGTGACTGTGAAGCGCTTTGGGCCCTTGAAGGAGGGTAGAAAGCGCTATACAAGTATACGCCATTTACCATTTACCACTATCATCAGGCTCACCATATTCATAGGCTCACTTTACTCCTCATTCTCCGCGAAGTATAGCCTAGTTTTTTCCTAGCAATTTCTGAGCGGTTTTGATTACTCTTTTGCCTACTTGTGTTTTGACCCTTGCCTGTTATACTCGCCTACCTGTCTAGCTCCTCGTCCTTGACCTCTGTTTTTGCCCCTGTCTGCCCTTGGATGTTTAAATAAACGTACCTGCTTGCACATGGATCCAAACACTTCCGCGTCTTCGTCACAGTGTGGGGAATGTTTTTCTAGAATTATTATTTGCTTTATGTACAGCACTTTGGGCTGTTTCATTACATGAAAGGTGCTATGTAAATAAAATTAATTTGAATTTGAAAAGTATATTCTGTTTTTCTGCAGGATTCCGCTTAGACAGGGTTCCTCTTGCCCTGGATGCTGTGGTTATTGGCAGTGGCATTGGAGGTTTGACTACAGCGGCCCTTCTGTCTAAAGCTGGGAAAAAGGTTTTGGTTTTGGAGCAACATGACACAGCAGGGGGCTGCACACACACCTTCCAGAAGAAAGGCTTTGAATTTGATGTGGGTATGTGGCACACACTCTGCTGAGGAAAACCATTAACCCTCGAGCAAGAAGATAAGCCAGTTTAAAGTCATACATATCTGGAGTTTTCCAGGTTTGACCCTGCTCTTGTTCAATCATCTTTTCTCTCTCTTTTGTTGAGTCTTTATTGTTCTTTTTTCCTTGCTTTTTGCAAGTGCTTCAACAGCAGTAATGTTATCTTTCTAGCCCTTCATGCTATTCTGGGCCTTTATATGCTGTTTGGTTGGGGGGAGGGGGGTTGGGGGCTTGATCAATATTTAAAAAGACTGACTGCTTGGGCAAAGGGACCAGTGCAGTATGCTATGATTATTTTGAGGCTTTGGCTATTTTTTTTTTTTTTTTACGAAAAGGCCAGTTTGGGTATTTGGAGCAAAAGTCGCAGTGAGATGTGAGATGTGTTGTGCAGACCTATCTTTGAACTTTTAATTACATTAAATTGTTTGGAAACTCAATACAGCCCCCTGGATTTTGGTTGAAAAATACTACTGTTTTTGGTCAAAAAAGGGACTTGTGCTGGGGTTGCTGGAAGGCGTGTATTTAGAGCTTTGATTGCTGATAGTTATTACTTGTATAGAAACGTTTTAAAGTTATTCTTTACCAAATTGCATGACACAGTTCTTGGTAATTTTGTGACAGTTTTGTCCCAGTCCACTGGTCAGAAGTGTGAAGATTATTAGATACTTTCAGAACAAGTATTTACCTGCTAAAAGTTAGATGAAAACAATTACCACTTAGCTTTTTTATCTGCTCCCATCTTCAGGTGTCCATTACCTGGGACAGTTACATGAGAATAGCCTGCTGAAGGTTGCTTTAGACCAGATCACAGAAGGACAGCTACGCTTTGCAAAGCTGGAACAGCACTATGACACAGTCCTCCTGGGACAGCTGGACCATCACAGGTATCTGTATTTTCTAAAACTTCGAGAATAAAGATTTCACATTTAGCTTTGTCCTTTTATTTTGTGCTACAGTCATTTTTTGCCAATCACATTAAAATTTGTGGACAACAAGTAAAGGGTTCTTGTCTTCTAAGGCCTTATTCACTTATTCCCTTCGATGTTCTCTTTCTCAGAAAATACTATATCCACTCAGGAAAAACAGAGATGTCAGCATGCCTCAAGAAGCAGTTTCCAGAAGAAGAGGAGGCCATTGAGGAGTTCATGAGGTTGATGAAGGTAAAAGCTGCATTGATGGGAGGGAAAAAGAGCAAAATAAAACTGACACAATCTGAAAGAAACTAAAAGGTAAAACAAAAATTGGTTTTATGTCAAAGAATATTAAGCTATTTAAAAAGAAGTTTCAATGTGCAAATTACTATAATACAGAGAATAAAACTTGCACATTGATTACCTACAACCAAACTATATGATGTCTGATTAGGTAAACAAGATAAAAGAAAAGCAAACCACCCGTCTTGTTAAGGCAAGGCAAGGCAAGTTTATTTGTGTAGCACATTTCATGTACAGAGACAATTCAAAGTGCTTTACATAAAACATTAAAAGAAACAATCAAAAGAAATAGTAAAAAGGTGATCATTAAAATAACATTGAAAGAAAGTAAAAAGATTTTAATTTAAAACAAGCATAGATAAACAGTGTAGACATAAACTTTTGAATGCATATTAATAAAATGCAACTGAGAACAGGTGAGTCGTTAACCTGGATTTAAATACACTGAGTGTTTCAGTAGATCTAAGGTTTTCTGGAAGTCTGTTCCAGATATGTGGTGCATGGAAGCTAAATGCAGCCTCTCCATGTTTAGTTCTGACTCTAGGAACTGATAAAAGACCGGATCCAGATGACCAGAGAGGTCTGGTTGGTAAAATCAAAAACCAAAATCCTAACTCTTATGGTGAAAAATCCCAATGAAAATTAGAAAGAAAGAAAGAAAGAAAGAAAGAAAGAAAGAATTTTTGAATTTACACAGTCCTTTAATAAATCAAATTAAAGGGGCCCTACCATGAAAATTCTACTTTTCAAAGTTCTAAATGCATTTTACTGTTCATTCCTCTCTATAAAGAACCTCAAAGCGGTATTTTGATCCATTCATCTACTTAAGAGTAATCCTGTAAAAATCTGCACTGTCTGCAGCAGCCCCTCCCATACCCACGAAAACGAGCAGGTGGAAACGTACTGATGTAAGATCATAGACTGTAAAAATAATGGACTAAGCGAACTATGAGGTCCCCTATTTGAAATAGGGGTGTTGCGGATCACAAAACTCACGGTTCGGATCGTGTCACGGTTTTAGGGTCACGGTTCGGATCACTTTTCGGATCAGTAAAAAGTTAAAAAAAAAAACAACAAAAAAAACACCACCAACAACAACAACAACAACAACAACAACATGAAAGCTAAATTAATTTTTGGAAACGTTTCAAATCATATATTCAAAATGAATATAAAGTACTTCCCTTACACAAAAGTTCAAAACTTTTGCTCACTGAGGCCTATTTATTAAAACAAAAAATCTTTAAAGTTTGAACACAAGCAAAATGCTAAAACTTGTAGTTTCTGAATACATACAAATCTACAAAAACAGAGAAAAGAATGCTTAAAAATAGTTTTGAAAATACCAAATCTATCTGGTGTTCACTTGAAATACAAATGTTCTGATCCCACTCGCCAAATGGGGACATTTAAATATTTAAAATAATAATAATTATCTGTAAAACGTGGCACTGTTGCACCCGCTTTTCCTGGTGATCTTTTTGGCTTGCCATAAAATCATGTCCATTACGGATGTATTCTTTGAATCCAGAAATTGAAACGTGTACTGATGCTTTTATTCAGGTCTTAACATTAAATAAACCTGATATCTATCCATCCGCGTCAAGTTGAGTAAAGTTTGTGACGGAAGCTGCAGGGTTTTTCCTGGCTTAAAATAAGGTGGTGGTGTCTCGTGGGGACTTCAGATTTGTATACCTTAACAAGTTTATTTTATTATTATTATTATGTAACTTTATTGAACATTCTTTCAATTTACATATTTTACTATAGATCACCTCATTATAAAACAGAAATGTAACTAACAAGCCTAATTTTGATACACAATAAAACAACAAATTATTCTAGTTTGAAGCTCCATACAAAAGCTTCAGAAGAAACCCTCAAATTCATGGCCCCGCCCCCTTGTCCGTTTACGAGCACTCTCTCCTTTCCGCGCGGCAATAGACAGACTGTCTCCTTTTTTCTTTTTTCACGGAGGTTCTCCTCTAAATCAGGTGTTTAAACTCCTGATTTTAAAGCGTGTCTTCTCTCCCTTAAACTCTGTGGGTCTGACGGTAACAAACAGCTGTGGAAGAATAGTCCAGTCGGACCGAACCATTTTCAATTAAGAGGAAGGGGGGTCCACAGACGATGTTTCCAAAACAAAATATATAATTATTGTTACCTTGACATTAAAATCAAAATATTTGCGATTATATATTGGTTATTGGTTTACTGAAATAATTGTTTCTGTTGTATCATTTTGTCATCATTCGGGTCTCCGTGGACTCTCTCTCAGTCTGGGCTCCTAGAATCAGCCACATCCCCCCTTTTCCAGGAGCTGGTGGCGGCCGACACCAAATTCTCTATGCAGGAAAAACGCTAAAAGCTCCGCCCACACGCAGCGGGAGATTCAGGAACAGACTTTAAGAAATAACCGTGAAGCTGTTACTTCAGCGCTGGTCAAAACAAAGAGGATTTACAGGAATTTGACAGAATTTCATTGATGTGAACGGACAATGATTAAAATTATGAGAGCCCAAGGTGTGTGCGCTCGCTGGGGGTGGGGGTCGGAGTGGTCCGCGGTACACACGTGTCCGAACCGTGTCCCGAACCGTGGCTTCTGATCCGTACGGACCACGGATAATCTGTGATCCGCAACACCCCTAATTTGAAATGCATTACTTCTTCTCCTCACGAAAGTAGGCCGCCGCTTTCACCGTCACATCCTGAAACAGATACCGCCATTTGCAACCCATCTTCAGCGATTGGTCTGAGTCATAGCTGAGTCATGGAATCTACAGGAAGTACTGTCGCCAATCTGGAGTGAGTTTATTGCAACCGTCTTTCCACGCCTCGACCACGAGACCGCGGATGTAAACAGCTTCCACTTTAATAATGGCGGCTCGGGAGAATTGTACAAGTCATTGTTGAAGCCTTTGAGGGAGAACCATTCCAACATTTGATTCTGTCAGCGGTCCATATGGATTTACTTACATTTATTCCTTTTTGTCGAGATAAAAGGAGCATTTGGGTGACGCCGTGCCCGAACTGCGCGTGTCCCCTTCGCGCGCGCGCCGCAGCGTAACTTCACATGCGCTGCCACGTTACAGTCTGATCAGATGCACGTGAGAAGCACGTTCAGCGGTATTTAAAATAAATAACCCAACAAGTGAACAGCTGGATATTTTTTTCTGTTTGAAAATACGACCAGGTCCTTTCAAGTTTGTCTCGCGCTCCTCAGACCTCTGCGTCTAATTCAGGCTTCAAGCTGGAAAAGTGCGGCGAAGATGAAACTTTGGTTGGTGATTTTATGGAAGAGCTGTACCATTCCGTATGATACGCAACTTATGATTTATAAGCTACGATCAAAACTGTGAAAAAAGAAAAACGAACGTTAATCAAACAAAAAAGTCCAAACACATAACCTCAGAGTGAAATCTATTTCTACAGAGTAAATCCTCATCTAAAAATGTCGACAGCATGCTCCTCTTGTTGTTTCAAACTGCTGCATCGGTACATTCCATTGAGGAAAACAACAGTAGGACAATGATTGGCATATTGTTGAATTGTAAAGTAGATGTTAAAAGGTCTTTCACCGCATTGATGAAGTCTGCTCCCATTGGCTACCCGTCATCTGTCAATCAAACCCCCCAGACGTTCGACGTCAGACCCACAAACGCTTATAGAGCCATCTGTTTGGTCAATTTTCAACTCTAATGACTTGTGATAATGGGAACAAATCTTTTATAAAAAATTAGGATTAGAAAAAAGAAGTTAAGCAGAAAGCAGCAGAGGAAGAATTATTATTCTGACATATAAAATGACTGAGAAATAACTGTCTGTTTCTCAACGTAAGTCAATGGGACTTTGGCCTTTTTGCAACCCAGTGGTACTTCCTATATGGAACACGGAAGGAGGGGGGTTTGCTCTGTCCAGTTATTTTATATACAGTCTATGTGTAAGATCAATGCCAACAGCAGCCTCCAGGAAGAGTCTGCTCTGACAGCTCCGCCCCCAGACTAAACCAACACTCAATTTCTCCACAGAGCTAATGACGATCAGCAAAAAACTTAATTTTAGATGCAGAATACCGTATATCTTCCAGTGTTGTCCTGTCTACAATAAATTCCAAGTCAAATAGGTGAATGTTACTTTTGACGCGCTGCTTCTTTAGGACCCCCCTAACCCCCAACCACTGGTCCGGCACAGCCATGAAGGAGCTGCGTATGTGTTGTGATGCAGTGTGCCAATGGCCAGACCTACTAAAGATATATATATAGTATGTGCATCCATCTTTAAAGAAGTTTGGATTGTTTTGTGGGAGAAATACAGACATGGTGCCACATGAAATGTCGAACCTTCACACCGGTGGTATACAGGGTCTTTTTTGTCATGGTCTCAAATTCTCCATCACCTGCTTGATCAAAAGCTAAAAATTTGTAATCATCCTCGATCCAATCCTCAACTTTTGGGGAGACAGTCAAACATGGAATATCGTATTGTGAGGAGGCAGTCCAGCACACATTGGAGAGTCGAAGAAAATGTTTCCATCGGATAGGAACAGATTTCATGACATCCTCTACCACTTTAGACGTTGATTTTGGGATGAAGACAAATGTCCCAGCTTCACACAACCAACCTCCTGTAAAGCTGATCTGACTGAGCAAGGGTTCAGAAGGTCCGAGGGAACCAAATAAGGGTTTCTTAAGAATCCACGATCTGGGAGTAGCAACCAGAGCCTGTGCAAACTTCAAGGCACTTCAGGCATCCAACACGGAAAAATAAAAAGGGGAGAGACCACTCAAATCCAGATGTCCTCTAGTCAAAAGGAAGAGATGTTTGTCATATCCAAGACCTCCAGCTCGTTGGCAGTGTAAAGCCATAGCATGCCGCATCAGTCTGGATGTAAAATCAATTAATCCTTGGCCCTCCTCCGAGAGCGGGAGAAACAGGGAAGCTTCTCGAGTCCAGTGTTTGCAGCTCCAAAAAAAAAATCAGTAAGGATACGCTGCACTTTGGGAAGTAGATCCCTAGGAGAAGAGAGAACCAGCAGCTTGTGCCAAAGCAACAAAGCCACTAGGTTATTAGCAACTATTTCCATTTAGAAAACAAAGCACAAACCTTGTGCAACAACCCATCCTAATTTTTCAGCTGAAACTCATGAGGGCCGAATCGAGAGAAGGAGAAGTTCTGCTTGGATCTTGATGAAGTGATGATGAGCTTCCCTCGAAATGAGAGAGTTGTCATTGGTGCAGATTTCAATGGTCATGTTGGTGCAGGAAACCGAGGTGATGAGGAGGTGATGGGCAGGTTTGGTATCCAGGAGAGGAATGTAGAAGGACAGATGGTGGTTGATTTTGCAAAAAAGATGGAAATGGCGATAGTGAATACATTCTTTGAGAAGAGACAGGAACATAGAGTGACCTATAAGAGTGGAGGTAGAAGCACACAGATAGACTACATCTTGTGTAGACGGTGTAATCTGAAGGAGATCAGTGACTGTAAAGTAGTGGTTGGTGAGAGTGTTTCCAGACAGCACAGGATGGTGGTGTGTAGAATGACTCTGGTGGTGAAGAAGATGAAGAAAGAGAGGGCAAAGGCAGAGAAGAGGACAAACTGGTGGAAGCTGAAAAAAGAAGATTGTTGCATGACTTTTAAGAAACAGTTGAAACAGGCTCTGGGTGGTCAGGAGGTACTCCCAGATGACTGGATAACTACAGCTAATGTGATCAGGGAGACAGGTAGGAGTGTACTTGGTGTGTCATCAGGAAAGAGAGTTGATAAGGAGACTTGGTGGTGGAATGTGGAGGTGCAGGAGTGTATACGGAGTAAGAGACTAGCTAAGAAGAAGTGGGACACTGAGAGGACTGAGGAGAGTAGACAGGAGTACAGGGAGATGCAGCGTAAGGTGAAAGTAGGGGTGTCAAAGGCCAAAGGGCTTGGGAGGACTTGTACGGTAGGTTGGGTAGTAAGGAGGGAGAGACTGACCTGTACAGACTAGCAAGGCAGAGAGACAGAGACGGGAAGGACATACAGCAGGTTAAGGTGATCAAGGATATGAATGGTAATGTGGTGACAGGTGTCAGTGGTGTAATGGAAAGATGGAAAGAATACTTTGAAGAATTGATGAATGAAGAGAATGAGAGAGAACAAAGAGTAGAAGAGGTGACGGTTGTGGAGCAGGAAGTAAGAAAGATTAGTAAAGGTGAAGTGAGAGGGGCTTTGAAGAGGATGAAGAGTGGAAAGGCTCTTGGTCCTGATGATATACCTGTGGAGGTATGGAAGTGTCTAGGAGAGATGGCAGTGGAGTTTCTGACCGGGTTGTTCAACAGGATCTTAGGTGGTGAGAAGATGCCTGAGGAATGGAGGAGAAGTGTGATGGTGCCCATTTTTAAGAATAAGGGAGATGTGCAGAGTTGTGGTAACTACAGAGGAATAAAGCTGATGAGCCATACAATGAAGGTGTGGGAAAGAGTAGTGGAAGCCAGACTAAGAGCAGAAGTGAACATTTGTGAGCAGCAGTATGGTTTCATGCCAAGAAAGAGCACTACAGATGCAACATTTGCTTTGAGGATGTTGATAGAGAAGTACAGAGAAGGTCAGAGAGAGCTCCACTGTGTCTTTGTAGATCTGGAGAAAGCTTATGACAGAGTGCCCAGAGAGGAACTATGGTATTGTATGAGGAAGTCTGGAGTGACAGAGAAGTATGTCCGAGCAGTGCAGGACATGTATGAGGGCTGTAAGACAGTGGTGAGGTGTGCTGTAGGGGTGACAGAGGAGTTCAAGGTGGAGGTGGGATTACATCAGGGATCAGCTCTGAGCCCCTTCCTGTTTGCAATGGTGATGGACAGACTGACGGATGAGGTTAGACAGGAATCACCATGGACTATGATGTTTGCAGATGATATTGTGATTTGTAGTGAGAGCAGGGAACAGGTGGAGGTGGAGTTAGAGAGGTGGAGGTTTGCCCTGGAAAGGAGAGGAATGAAGGTTAGCCGCAGTAAGACAGAGTACATGTGTGTGAATGAGAGGAACCAGAGTGGAAGAGTGAGGTTACAGGGAGAAGAGATAAAGAAGGTGGAGGAGTTTAAGTATTTAGGGTCAACAGTACAGAGTAATGGAGAATGTGGAAAAGAAGGGAAGAGGAGAGTGCAAGCAGGTTGGAATATGACTTTGTTTTAGCATAAAATTTGATGAGTGTTCATGAATAGCTGATATCATTATTAGTTTTAATTTATTAGTTTTATTTATTTAGTCATTTTTAAGATTATGTGCTTCTTTTTTAAGCTCTTAAGACATCTCATTTTCATTTTTTTTTTTACCACAGAAGTTAATTTTCTTAACTGTTATTTCTCTGTCAGATAAATCAAACAGGCATATCAATGGACAGCTCAGGTCCTAAGGAGTTAAATCACGGCGCTAGTATGTAGCAGTTAGCAGCTGCTGTTTAGCCATCTGTCTGCAGCATAAAGAGCTTCACATTAAAAAGAAAACAAACACTGTCTTTTTCTGTTGGAATACCCAAAGTC
This sequence comes from Oryzias melastigma, assembly GCF_002922805.2. NCBI lineage: Eukaryota > Metazoa > Chordata > Actinopteri > Beloniformes > Adrianichthyidae > Oryzias > Oryzias melastigma. Next base: position 269,639 of record NW_023416890.1, on the reverse strand, counting down.
CAGAAGGGTATAGTCTAAATAAAATGCATTTAACATGTAGTCAAAATGTAAAATCATTTTAAAGGCATTTTTACTTGGTTTACCTTATGGCCTAATAAAGAGAGCGGGGAAAGGAAGGAATACACCAGCAAGACATATCAATGTAAACAGTTAAGAAAAGTGGGCTTAAGTTTTGTTCTTGTTGCAGCTGGCATCTCGAAGAACTCCTCTCATTGCTGTCTTGAAGATGATACCGTACTGGCTGGTAAAGCTCCTGACCTGGACTGGTCTATTGAACCAAATATCTCCAGTTTTCTGCCTTGCAACAACCAACCATGCAAAGATGATGTCTCGCCTCACACAGAACAAGGACTTGCAGGCTTTGTCTGCCTACCTGTTTTATGGTCCTGATAATCTCACACATACAGCTGAGGTTCATATTGAGCATGACCCTCACCATCCCATGATCTCTCTGTCTTGTAGGAGTCCCTCCCAAAGAATCCAGCTTCCTCATCAATGCACTTCTTCTTCACCATTACAAACGTGGCGCTTTCTATCCAGTTGGAGGGGCCAGTGAATTTGCTTTTCACATAATACCTGTGATTCAGAAAGCAGGTGGAGAAGTTTTGGTCAGAGCAAAGGTGCAGAGTATCCTCGTCAACAGCAAAGGGGAAGCCTGTGGTGAGTATTGGAGGATTTCTTTGCATTTCGGGGCATGTAGAAAATAATTGTTCTAAATAAAAATAAAATTCATTTTAAAAAGTAAATTGATATTTCCCTTATCAAAGTAATAAAATAAGTAAAATACACAACTTTGTGGACAGCATTTTACAGCTTGATTGCTGTAAAATGACAGACAGGAGAATTTCTGTGTACTGTATTTTATTTTTCAGTAATAATGCGGTAAAACACAGTACACAGATACTCTACTGTATTTCATTTTACAGTTGTACTACTGTAAAATTTATATAAATATATATATATTTGTTAGTGGTATCCAGCTTCCAGTAGTTGCCGAAAATGTACTGTGCTTCCTTTTATAATAATATTTAATGTTTTTTTTTTTCTTCTCCAGTTTATTTGCTGTAAAAAAATATGGTAAAAAAATGTTGTCTGGCACTTACAATGACTTCTCTAGCTGTTTTGAGTGAAGGCCATTTACACCCATTCACTTAATTCATTATAACCACTCATGCAGCTGTTTTTGCTTAGCCAATGCCATATTCACCCTGAATTAAGGCCAGATCTAGTCATGGGCAAGGTGGAGCAATGCCCCCCCAAATTTCAGGACTGCCCCCCCCAAACGTGACGCCATGCAAACAATAAAAACAGAGCGCTCTCTGCTCTCTCTGGCTCCCATTCAAAGTAGCTGCTAGTGCTGATTGGTAAATCCAAGGGAGGGCGTGGCCTCTCGCTTCACTCGGGTCCTCCTCTCTCACTCTGTTGCTCACTCGCACAGGCTCAGCGGCAGAGACACGCGGTTCTCTGCAGCAGAGCTGGGCAGAACTGTTTAGAAGTTTTTATCTGCTGTTTGTCGCTGAAATGGCTCGATTACCCAAAATTTTAACTCTTTCTTGTCCTCATCTGTTGCTTTCTTTGTTGTAATGTGGAGGAAAAAGCGAGAAACGAGTTGACAAAGCGCAGGTTTCTGGTTGTTAAAGCTAGCGCTGTTTGTAGCAGCTAAGCTAACAGTACCGGAGCATTAGCTGTGTTTGAGATGACTCGCCTGGGTCGCCTCAGTGAGACCAGGGGGCTGCAGGGGGGAAAGGCCCCTGAGATGAAGTTGGTGTTGTCTTTCATATTCCATTGAATTTTAATTTGCTTCACCTCCTTAGTATAAACTTTAATATTATGTTGTTCATAATATTTTTTTAAACATTTGTCCATGGAGAACAGACATAAAATAGCCACTGGGTTAATTTAATGTCCACTGTCCTGGATAAATAAATAATATTGAAATTCTTGTTAATTTTTAAAGGCAACAATAACACTTATATTATTTGAAATCTTGTTCATTTTTACATCAGGGATTTACTACTATGTAGCCTATTACTAAAACACAAACTCGTATCTATGAAGAAAATACATTATGAAATTTAAAGAATTATCGTGATATTGTTGATTGATATTTATAGGGCTGCACGGTGGCACGGTGGTTAGCGCTCTCGCCTCACAGCGAGAAGGCCCTGGTTTGACTCCCAGCTGGGACCTTTCTGTGTGGAGTTTGCATGTTCTCCCCGTGCATGCGTGGGTTTTCACCGGGGACTCCGGCTTCCTCCCACCGTCCAAAAACATGCTTCATAGGTTAATTGGTGACTCTAAATTGCCCCTGGTGTGTCTGAGAGTGGATGTGTGTGTGATTGAGGCCCTGCGACAGACTGGCGACCTGTCCAGGGTGTACCCCGCCTTCACCCATTAGTAGCTGGGATAGGCTCCCGCACCCCCGCGACCCTGAAAGGGAAGAAGCGGACAAGAAGATGAATGAATGAATGAATGAATGAATATTTATAGTGTATTGAGTAATCTAATGAAAATAACAAGAAAAGATTAAACAAAATACCAAAAATACACAACAGGATTTCAAATGCTGGATTTGACCTAATTCCCTGCTGATGAAAATACATTCTGTTATCACTAAAGATTTTCTCATCCATGGATTTTTTTAAGCAACTTTGAGATACAGGAATCAAGAGTTTCTGCAGTAGCAACTTGTTGGTTTGGTACATTGATGACGACAAAAAGAGATATTTTTTTGTCATCTGCTACAAAGAAAGTGTGTTGGCTGTTTTAATAGTTAAAATAGTTTAGTATTCCATCCATCCATTTTCTTGACCGCTTTGTCCCTTTCAGGGTCGCGGGGCGCCGGAGCCTATCCCGGCTACTGAAGGGCGAAGGCGGGGTACACCCTGGACAGGTCGCCAGTCTATCGCAGGGCCTCAGTCACACACCCATTCATTCTCACATGCACACCTAGGGGCAATTCAGAGTCACCAATTAACCTATGAAGCATGTTTTTGGACGGTGGGAGGAAGCCGGAGTCCCCGGTGAAAACCCACGCATGCACGGGGAGAACATGCAAACTCCACACAGAAAGGTCCCAGCCGGGATTCGAACTGGGGCCTTCTCGCTGTGAGGCAAGAGCGCTAACCACTGCGCCACCGTGCAGCCCTAGTTTAGTATTTATAAACTAATCTTAAATAAAGTGACAAAAATACACATAATAAAAAAATAAAATATAAAAAAACCCAAAATAATAAATGGCTAAACAGAACATTAAAATAAGTAAATAAAAAGCAACAAGAAAATACATATATATATTTTAAGACAAAAAATAAACCAAATATAAACTATTGCAAATGAATAAAAATGACTCAAAATAATAAAGAAATAAATAAGATGTCCTAAAAAAGACCAAAAAGAGACGGATAAGCAAACAGACCTTTGATCTGGATGTCAGCTGGACGAGGAAGTGAAGATCTTCATGGACAGAACTTCCTCCAAAATCCTGATTCTTTCTCCTTCCAGTTCACCAAAGACTCTTTTAGCTAATTCTCCAATGTTTATTGACTGTGATCAATACATTCAATCATTGGTTTCTCAGAGTTCTTGATAAAATAATCAAAGCTAACATCAAAATGCTCTTTCATTGATTTACAATCCTTTCCAACTGCGGTCAAATGAGCCGCCGTTCACATTTCCGTGGTCACATCAAGAAGCTCCGTGGAGTCTGGTGGAGATTTTCCAGCGTTCTCAGTCCTGCTACCGTAAGTATTGGATGAAACTCACACAAAAAATCCAGTGATGCTGATTTGACCACAGAAATGTGAACGGCGGCTCATTTGACTGCAGTCAATGTGAAGATACCATCTTCTCTTCTCCAGAACCTGAACTAGACACTAGGAACAGATGAGGGTTTAGTGCATGTGCAGCAGAGCTGTTGATGGAAAGAAGATCATTCATTCAAAAAGTGTGATTGACTGAGATTTAAAAGGAGAAATACTTGGAAATGCAAAAACAAAATGATTTCTTATTACATTTGTTCTCTTTCGGAAGAAAATGACACACAGACTCGATAAAACTCTAAAAACAGGATTTTTATCGGATTGGGGCTTTTTATAGGCTTGGG
>NW_023416890.1:248777-265465 GCF_002922805.2 Oryzias melastigma | reverse complement strand
GGCTGGCTAGATCCGGCCCTGCCCTGAATGAGTTCTTAGACCAACGCAACACCATAATGACAGTGTTGGGGGTAACGGATTACACAGTAACCAATTAGTGTAATTTCATTATTTTGTTAGTAATAGAGGAACATAACAAATGAAAGTTTAAATTTTGGAAATAAAATACAGTTACTGGACCACAGAAACCCTCGTTATTTTGTTTCTATGGTTTTGTGGGCTCTGACATCTTCTCTTGGTTAAATGAAACATAACTGAGAAAAAAAACAAAGTAACCGGTGCACATGCAGTGCGCACGCAGACTACTGCAGAGTTTGGGATCAGTCAAGGTCCAGACATGCCCCGAATAATAAAATCGCAGTGTTTACACTTAAAATCCAGTGAGAGACTAAGGCCCAATGCGAATTGTCCCCTTCCCCATCATTTAGCTCTCCAAACAGAGAGTGATGATAAAATAGTGTCTAAAATTTCGGACGTTGCTTTCCTCGATGATGTCATCAATAAATCCCAGTCCGCTAGCATTAACGCGGAGCTTCCAGCGCTTGAATATACATAACAACAGCGGTTTTATAACTTTAAAAAAGTCACGCTACAACAACAAGTAACTACTTAGATCTAAATGTAAACGTCTGTGGATCAGAGAACGTACACGAGAAGAAAAGAGCTTCTTATCGTGATGCGGTTTACCCTCGTGACGGAGGACTTTGGACCCCTCCTTTTAAGGATCAGATTTAGAAAATAATCATCCCGGTCACACTTGCATTTTAGCTGCCACATCAAATTGAAGGGGAGGGCTAAGAGGAAGGGAGGAATTTGGACTGGCCCATAGATGCTGCAAGGAGACTTCTCATTTACATGGCCACAAGTAAATGGATTAAACGCCCGATTAGAACAAAAATGCGTCATGTAAGCACGCCATTCAGAATACTCTGTCTGATCAGACTCATTTGGATCTAAATTTCCTTCCGATCGAGACAGGTGGGTTATACCGATTGCTGATCCAATCGTAGTGCATATGGACAATCCATTCTGATCGTGTGTCATTACTGCGCTGGATTTTACGTCAGAGGGTGTGGCAGTCCAGAGAAGTTTCTGGAGCGCAAACCCTACTGATCCAATGCTCTCTACGAGCGAACCGTTTCTCCGAGCAGAGCAGCTGGATTCATAGTTTTCATAGCTTTCACACTGAGCTGCACGTGATCTATCAACATGATTTAAAGTCAATGGTTTGCCCCATTGGGCTGCCCAGTGGCGCAGTGGTTAGCGCTCTTGCCTCACAGCGAGAAGGCCCCGGTTCGAATCCCGGCTGATACCTTTCTGTGTGGAGTGTGCATGATCTCCCCGTGCATGCGTGGGTTTTCACCGGGGACTCCGGCTTCCTCCCACCGTCCAAAAACATGCTTCATAGGTTAATTGGTGACTCTAAATTGTTCCTAGGTGTTTATGAGAGTGTACGTGTGTGTGTTTGAGGCCCTGCGACAGACTGGCGACCTGTCCAGGGTGTACCCCGCCTTCGCCCATCAGCAGCCGGGATAGGCTCAGGCACCCCCGCGACCCCGAAAGGGACAAAGTGGTCAAGAAGATGGATGGGTTTGCCCCATTAACGGTTTGTGCTGAGCAGAAAGAGAAGGGACGATAACTCTCAAAACCTGCAGCTGCGCAGGGAGCGCGCGTGTGCTCGAGAGAGTCAGATACAGCATTTTAAAGAAAGACAAAAGGGTTTTTTGATGCTTTTTTTCCATTGAGAATATGTTTGAGTGAAAAAAAAATTAAAGTGAAGTAACGAGTTGTGAATTACTTTTTAAACTAAATAATGGGTAAAGTTTTCATTACAATTTCATCCAGTAACTACAGTAAAAGAATCAATTACGTTCGTAAAGTAACTTTCCCAACAATGCATACAGATATTAATATCCTTTATTTTACACCACTGAACATTTTTAAGTCCACTGAAATAAAACTAACAGGTGCACAGAGAGAGAATACAAACTCAACCCACATAGGTTCTCATTGGGGCTTGAACTAAGCATCTCTTGCTGTTGGGCAATAGTGTTAACCAGTGCACCACCATGCTTACAGTGCCACACAAAGGTCAAAACACAGGTAAGAACTAGGAATGCAACAATATTCAAAATAAAACCGTTCAATATGCGTTTGACAATTCAATACACATTTTAGAGGTGCCGTAAAGGTGTCTGCAGCTTGCATGTATGCAAAACAAGAGAAACTCTACAGTCTGTATTGAGGTACAGTCCCTCCACAATCTCACAACAATTTTTTAAATATTTTTTTATTTCAAAATGTTTTTGTTTTGAGTTGTTTTGAGTGAATAAATTGTTTTACTTTAGTAGCATAGTGCAGAAGTTTATAAATATCCTGTCGTTTCCTCCAGTTAGATCGTTCATGAATCAGAGTAGAAATGTCAGTAATCCTGTCTGCAGTCAGAACAGCAGCTTAGCTGATCCACAAATTCCTCTGGATGTGCCAGGACTCACTCAGCCATGTCATCTGCCGACCACCAGAGGGAGCCATCTCCTGAGTTTTAACCAGCCTCTCTCCCTCACTCAAACTCACATCAGCCTTTGCTCCAGCCTTCTCCATGCACAGCTGAACATCATCATCATCAGACTCACCAGCATATATACTCACTCCAGGCCACAGTTCATTGTGAAGTCTTGATTCCGTTTACAGTCAGTCTGAGCAATACTCCTAGTTCTTTAGTCTCTGTGTTTTTGACCCACGCCTGTTTATACGTCTTCCTGCCTTGCCTCTGTGATATTGACCTTTGCCTGCCCCTTGACGGCGACTATGTCTTGCCCTTGCTCTGTTAAATTAAATCGTTTGCACGTGGATCAAAATGTCTCAGTCTCTGCATTACAGAAGACTTCACCAGCTATGAATCCAGCAACGAGTGTTCCTACGCCGTCTAAGCCTGCAGGGTTTGCAGCCTTGCTTTTGGAACATGGGAGGCAACTTCGCCAGCTATCTGTCGTCACGGAAGCCATTATGGAGCGGCTATCAGCTAATCCTTCCACCACTTCACCGGCTCCATTGACGTCACCTCCTGTGCCCTGTGGTGGAGTTACTTCCGCTGCTACAACTCCTACGTCAAATCTTCATTTGTCATTACCAGACAAGTTTAATGGGAAACCTGAGAGTTGTAATGGCTTTCTCATGCAATGTCAGCTTTATCTTCATCAGCAAGCTGAATTGTATCCCTCTGAAGAGGCCAAGGTGTCCTTTCTGTGTTCCCTGTTGACCGGAGAGGCCCTGGAGTGGCTGGCAGCAGTCTGGACAGGAGGTTCTCTGCCGTTTCACTCATACGAGGCCTTCACACGTCTTCTGCGAAACATTTTTCAACACACCATCAATGGAAAAGACCCCGGGGACCAATTAATGGACATTAAACAGGGTAAGGAAACCGCAGCCGCCTACTCACTGCGTTTCCGCACACTAGCTGCTCAGACTGAGTGGTCCCCCTGTGGACTTAAAACTGCTTATCGTCGGGGGTTATCCACTGAACTACAACGTGTGCTCGCCTGCAGAGATGAAAGTTTGGATTTGGATCAACTTATCGCTTTGGCCATCCGTCTGAACAACCTCCTTCGTACCAGAAGACCACACGCTACTAAAACTGAATTTCCATATGCCCAAGCTGGTCCTGTCGACCATCATCCTAACACCCTTGGGGAACCCATGCAGCTGGGATCTACCCGTCTAACTCCCGAAGAAAGGAGCAGACGCATGCGAGAGCACCTATGCCTGTACTGTGGTCGGTCCGGCCTTGTGCGAGCTGCCTGCCCCGATCGTCCACCCAGACGACCGGGGGCGTCGGTGAGTGACAACTTACTTTTGAAATTCCGGTGGTTAGCTCAAAGACCGCATTGTAAAGGCCAATGCAATGATTGACTCAGGGGCAGCAGGCAATTTAATTGACCAGGGTTTTGCTCGCGCTAACTCCATCCCTCTGCTTCCATGCAACTCGCAGGTGGCGGTATCTGCCGTAGATGGACGTCCACTGGGGTCTGGTCAGATCCAGTTTCTCACGCCAGATGTCCAGCTCACAATCCAGCACAACCACCAGGAGGACATACGACTCTTTGCCATTGACTCTCCCCAAAGCGTCATCATCCTGTGTCTCCCATGGTTAGAAACGCATGATCCCACCATCATTTGGTCTTCCAAAGAGCTGACCTTCCAATCAAGTTCATGTCGCCATCGTTGTCTGCAGACCAGGGATCAACCTGCGGTTCCTGACACCAGTTCCGATCATCACTCCATTGCAACCACCACCATCTCTCTACCTGAACTTGCTTCACCATCTGAGTCTTTGCCAGCTCAGTATCACGATCTACAAGAAGCATTTAATAAACAGAATGCCACGCGTCTACCCTTGCATTGTTCTTATGACTGTGCCATCGACCTACTTCCTGGTGCTGTTCCTGCCAGAGGAAGAGTGTTTCCTCTGTCCCAACCCGAAACCGAAGCCATGCAATAATACATTCAGGATGAACTACGAAAAGGCTTCATCCGGCCCTCCACATCTCCGGCTTCAGCTGGTTTCTTCTTTGTGAAGAAAAAAGATGGAGGTCTTCGCCCATGTGTGGACTACCATAGTCTTAATGATATCATGGTAAAATATCGCTACCCTCTTCCTTTAGTTCCCCCTGCGCTTGAGCAGCTCCGTCAGGCACGTTACTTTACTAAGCTGGACCTTCGTAGCGCCTATAGCCTAATACGCATTCGCGAGGGGGACGAATGGAAGACTGACTTTTCCACCACTACTGGACACTATGAATACCTCGTCATGCCCTTTGGTCTCTGTAACGCCCCCTCTGTCTTCCAAGACTTTGTTAATGACATTTTTCGGGACATGCTGCAAAAGAATGTCATTGTTTATATAGACAACATCCTGGTTTATTCGAAAACCATCGATGAACATGTGTCCCATGTCTGACAGGTGCTCCAGCGCCTGATCGAGAGCAACCTCTATGCCAAGAGGGAGAAGTGCGTGTTTCATCAGACTTCCATCTCCTTCCTGGGTTACGTCATTGGTTCTCAGGGGGTGGCCATGGATCAAAGTAAGGTGGATGCTGTGCTTAGCTGGCCTCAGCCCACTACCGTAAAGGAATTGCAGAGATTCCTGGGTTTCGCCAACTTCTACCACCGATTCTTCCGTGGTTTCAGTACTGTGGCGACTCCACTTACCTCGTTGCTGAGGGGTGCTCCCAAACAGCTACACTGGACCCTAGAAGCCATGTCAGCATTCCAAGCCCTTAAGCAGCACTTCTCTGAATCCCCAATTCTCTGTCATCCTGATCCCTCAGCTCAATTCATTGTGGAGGTGGATGCCTCGAGTACAAAAGTGGGTGCCGTCTTGTCCCAACGTCAGGGTCCAGCTTCAAAGGTCTTTCTCTGCGCGTTCTTCTCCTGGAAACTAACAGCGGCTGAGCGGAACTACGACGTGGGAGACCGCAAATTACTTGCTATGAAAGAAGCTTTCAGGGAATGGAGACACTGGCTGGAAGGAGCATCCCATCCGTTTCTGGATCTGGCTGACCACAAGAACCTACAATATCTCAGGTCAGCCAAAAGACTAAATTCTCGTCAAGCTCGTTGGTCTCTGTTTTTCTCCAGGTTCCAATTCCAGATCACATACCGACCAGGGTCCAAGAATGGCAAAGCTGACGCTCTCTCTCGCCTACATGAAAACCCCATTGAGGAACTCCAGAAGCCGACAACCATACTGCCTCCATCAGTGGTTATAGCACCTGTCCAATGGGACATTATGACGAAACTGTCAGAACATAACGCAGCTAATCCGCCACCGCCATCTTGCCCAACCAACCGCGTCTATGTTCCTCCTTCACATAGGCAACGGGTCCTCCAACTGGTACACAATACTCCTGCGGCCGGGCATCCAGGTATGAGTGCGACTCAAACATTGTTGCAAAACTTTTTTTGGTGGTCCAATATGCAGGCAGACGTGGCCCAGTACGTGACCAACTGTGCTTCCTGCCAAATGGCTAAGAACCCTCGTCAACTTCCTGCTGGTCTGCTACACCCATTACCTATACCTCAACGCCCATGGTCCCACATTGCGGTGGATTTCATCACCGATCTGCCTCGGTCCCAGGGTACCACTGTCATTCTCTCTGTCATTGACCGGTTCTCCAAGGCCTGCCGTTTCATCCCTTTACCCAAGCTACCCACAGCTTTCGAAACGGCTGAACAACTCATGACGCATGTGTTCGGACATTATGGACTCCCTGAGGACATAGTGTCAGACCGAGGACCGCAGTTTACCTCTCGGGTCTGGCGGGAGATGTGTAAAGGTCTAGGAATCAACGTAAGTCTGACATCTGGTTACCATCCTCAATCAAACGGCCAAGTTGAAACTTGACTTAATCAAGAAATAACCTGTTTTTTGAGGTCTTATTGCAGTCATCTGCAAGAGAACTGGAGTCGGTTCCTCGTCTGGGCAGAATATGCCCAGAACTCACTCAAGAAAGCTGCCACAGGGCTTACACCGTTTCAATGAGTCCTGGGCATCCAACCACCCTTCTTTCCTTGGTCTGGGGAACCTTCTGTTCTCCCTGCTGTTGATGAATGGTTCCGGCGTTGCGAGGAGACCTGGGAGGCTGCTCACATCCAGCTCAGACATGCTGTTCGTCGCACCCAGGAACAGGCTGACAGGCATCGACGTGCGGGACCCATACTAACTCCCGGACAATGGGTTTGGTTGTCAACGCGTGACCTCAGATTGGGGTTGCCATGCAAAAAACTCAGCCCTCGGTTTGTGGGTCCTCCAGAGTACAGAATCTCGCCAACCTTTCATGTTTCTCTTTTGAAACCTGCCTCAGATCCCCACCGCATGGATACTCAACCTGAACCCCCTGGCGCTCCTCCTCTCATGGTGGATGGTGGGGTGGCTTATCTGGTTCGGGACATCCTGGATTCCCTGCGTCGAGGCGGTCGTCTCCAGTATCTGGTGGATTGGAAGGGGTTCGGACCAGAGGAACGCTCCTGGGTTGATTCGGCTGACATCCTCGACCCCTCCCTAACATCCGACTTCCATCTACGACACCCAGACCGACCAGCTCCTCGACCCTGGCGTCGGGTGGTCTCTCGCTTCCGGAGCCGCTCGCAGGGGGGGGGGGTTTCTGTCAGGACTCACTCAGCCATGTCCTCTGCCGACCACCCGAGGGAGCCATCTCCTGAGTTTTAACCAGCCTCTCTCCCTCACTCCAACTCCCATCAGCCTTCTCCATGCACAGCTGAACATCATCATCATCAGACTCACCAGCATATATACCCACTCCAGGCCACAGTTCAATGTGAAGTCTTGATGTTTGCAGTCAGTCTGAGCAATCCTCCTAGTTCTTTAGTCTCTGTGTTTTTGACCCACGCCTGTTTATACGTCTTCCTGCCTTGCCTCTGTGATTTTGACCTTTGCCTGCCCCTTGACGCCGACTATGTCTTGCCCTTTCTCTGTTAAATTAAATCGTCTGCACGTGGATCCAAACATCTCAGCCTCTGCATTACAGGATGATATTAAACAAGTCGTGGATTATTTCTCTCTGATAACCTGGTTAAAGTTAGTCAAAGGTTACGAGTACACTGAATGCTGCTTGTTTAATTATGGAGGTAATTATGATTTTATTCTTTTAATCTGTGCTAATGCCCACGCTAGCATTGGCTTTGGCTATGAGACATGGAGCTGCAGAAGATCTTTTCTCACCAGTTTAAAGTTTCCTAAATTTCCATTCTCACATAATCCTTATAAACAGATCAAAAGTCAGACGATTCCAGCGTGTCTGACATTAAAGTCAAACTTCTTCCTGTTGTAATGTTTTCTCCTGCGGTCAGTGAGCTGCTGTTAACTCAGCCGTGGTTCTAACATCACCTCTCTTTGTTTTTGATCATAACTGTGTCTGATCTGCAGGAGAATAACGATAAAAAATTATTAAAAATAATTATATTATAATAATTAAAAAAATATGAAAGTGACTATTTCCACAAAATGTTATAAAATATGTTCATCCTGAGCAGTGCTTTAAGTGGGCCGGTGCGCTCCGGTGCTGAGCACCGGGACTTCTTTAAATCTCACGTCGGAGCACCGGCACTTTTCACCTAGCTAGGACCGTCCGGTGCTCTGATTAGATACATTTAGACTTGAATGTGCAGAGGAATCAGGTAGCACGTGCAAGACATCCTTCACATGGGAGATGATACAGTGCATAATTTCTTTTATACCGCTCAGCGCGCTATTGCATCAGAACAACACAAGCTCCTGATTATCCTTCCCCTCTCTCTCACTTATGGTGCAAACAGAAGTAAACACATCCAGATAAAATAATAAAGAGAAAAACAGAGTAAAACAACCACAGACAACGACTCACGTAGACAAAAACCCAGATTTAAAATCGAATTTACCTAGAAAAACAAAAGTGAAGGTATCCCACAATTCATTGCGCTTGGCAGATAGCAAGCTGAATTTGTACGTCAACGTCAGTGGGCATCTCTACACCATGTTATCACTGGGCAGAGGGAGTAACATCCCCGTATAAATGCCGTAGCTCCGGCGCCAAATGAGGCCAAATCTACTGACAGTGAAAGACCGAGTTTGTCTGAGTCGCGTTTTTAGGGCAGCTACAGTCGACAATCATGAGTAAGTTTATTGGCAGTTCACATCCCTCCTTCCACTGAAAGCAGATCGGGAGAAGATGTCAAATTCTCAAGGTGGGGGCCAGCGTCTGACTGGTCAGTTTTTAACTTGACTAACTTACGGTAAGGACAAAAAATATCCCGGAAAAAAAAACAATTTGCAAGAACTATGTGTAAGGAAAATACACACTTGTTCAAAAAGAGCTATTCTGACAAATAAAATTAGTAATAACATTTTATTTCTCTTTAGAAGTTTACAGGATTTGGGCTTCTTGGAGCCTGCGGGAACTTCCTGTTTAGCACACACGGGGGCGGGGGGGGGGATGTCGAGCGATCTCCAGATTTCTACTCTACGCCGTCAACACAAACTTGTCTGAGCAATGTAATAAGCAAAAGAAATGACTTTAGCGTGAATGAAAACCCAATGATGATCTCGTGGCTACAGAGTGTTAAAAGAACGCGGGTGGAAACGGAGGAGGACTCTCAGACTCAGCCTCACACAGCCAGGTAATGACCATTGACTGTATAAGAAAAAACTGGACAGAGCAAGCCGCCCTACTTCCGTGTTCATATAGGAAGTACCACTGGGTTGCAAAAAGGCCAAAGTCCCATTGACTTACATTGGGAAACAGACAGTTATTTCTCAGTCATTTTATATGTCAGAATAATCATTCTTCCTCTGCTGCTTTCTGATTAACTTCTTTTTTCTAATCCTAATTTTTTTTAAAGATTTTTTTCCATTATCACAAGTTATTAGAGTTATAAATTGACCAATCAGATGGCTCAATAAGCGTTTGTGGGTCTGATGTCGAACGTCTGGGGGGTTTGATTGACACATGACTGATAGCCAATGGGAGCAGACTTCATCAAGGAGTCTGTGAAGACCTTTTAACACCTACTTTACAATTCAACAATGTACCAATCATTGTCCTACTGTTGTTTTCCTCAATGGAATGTACCGATGCAGCAGTTTAAAACAACAAGAGGAGCATGCTGTCGACATTTTTAGATGAGGATTTACTCTGTAGAAATAGATTTCACTCTGAGGTTATGTGCTTTGGACTTTTTTGTTTGTTTAACGTTCATTTTTCTTTATTTCACTGTTTTGGTTGTAGCTTATAAATTATAAGTTGAGTATCATACGGAATGGTACAGCTCCTCCATAAAATCACCAACCAAAGTTTCATCTTCAACTTTAAAATAATTAAATTTTTTATGAAAAAAATAATTAAAATAATTTTACAAACACACGTTAGTGTTTGATTACATTTATTTTTAGACTAGACTTGAGCTCCCTCTTTCTTATTTCATATTAAGACACGTTGAAAAAAGAACTTCTTTTTATCGATTAATATTTACATTCAAGATTCTATTTTATGTTTCGACTTCCGATAAAGAGAGCACCGCCACTTCTTGTTGTCCACTTAAAGCACTGATCCTGAGAGGATTCTTTTTCTACTTGGCTGCTTTTATTTTGAAAGCTGAAACTATGTGGCTCATAGTGATGTGCGAGTCATGAACGAATCGTTCAAAACTCGCGAGTCACTTTACTGACTCGAGAATCATGAGTCATCTTCCCCACTGACTCATTAACTCATTTCTTTCCACCAAGAAGAACTTACACTTGTAGAAAAATACCCAGCTTATCACTTAAAAAATAAAAAAAACAACTTTGCTAATGAGAAATAAAAACCCTTGGAACAAAGCTCAAACTCAACAGAATCGCTCGTTTGCTCTGAGCTGCACCGCTGTGCTGACACCTGCAGCTCCTCACCGCCCCCAACCTGAGAATCTGTTGCCCACTCCCATGCCCCGCCCCTCGCTGAGGTGCTGTAAGCATTGACTGTAAAAAATAATGGACTTCTCGAGCCATGAGGTCCCCCATTGGAAATGAATTACCTCCACTCCTCGTGAAAGTAGGCCACCGCTTTTACCGTCACTTCCTGTAACGGCTATCGCCATTTTGCAAACGTCTGCAACCCATCTTCAGCGATTGGTCTGAGTCTCTGTGAGTCATAGCTGAGTCATGAATCTATTGACCTTATTCCTAGCTCCCATGAGCCTTTGAATGAATAATGGGTGAAACTTCCGGTAGACGCCGGAACTCGCATGTATTTACATTACAACTGTAGAGCCAACAGCAAAATTCCTTTTGTTTTTGATCTATAACTACATAAAAATGTGGAAAAACCAGCTGTCATGTCTTAAAAGAGGCGACGTAACAACTCCGGTGCTAAAATTAAGGAATTGCAGGATGACCTTAAAAAACATAACATATAGTAGCATTTTTAGCTACTGTTTTTAACTACTTTCTCAATTCAGCTGCAGCAGGTGGTGAAGCTATGAACAATCTTAAAAGTTCCCATCATAATTCTTTATTTATACCTGTTTGTGCTAAAAGTTCACATCATAATTCTTTATTTCTGCCTATTTCTGCCAGAGTTAGCACGCAGTGCTGATCAATTGTAACGTTATCTCTTCACGTGCTTGTGTTTACATGCTGCGATGAGGGATGCATCGCGGTGTAGCTTTTGGCCGTTTCATGTTTGGACAAAGTCATCTGCGGTTTAAACAGGTAATTTTTGAATATCTGATACCAGGAGATGCAGCGATTACACACAAAACGTGTTTTCTGCTCTTGTGACACTGCTGTCAGCAGCGCGGTTAAGTTAGCTTCATATTCGACATTCGTCACACATTCAGTAATGAACGGCAATATTTCTCAATCGCCTTTAATAAAAAACACCAACAATGTTTTTCCTGAGAGATAATAAAACAATCAACATTCCACATGACTTTCAGCAGCAGCTCGGGCAAAGCGCTCCGGCTCCGCTCACATTGCAGCGTCGTTTGTGGTGGTCTGCTCGTTACGTGGATCGTGAAGAATGAAAACGAGTCATGTGAAACATTGATTGTTTTATCATCTGTCAGTAAAACATTTTTGGTGTTTTTTTTAGCAAAGGCGTTTGAGAAATATTGCCGTTCATCGCTGAATGTGTGACGAATGTCAAATATGAAACTAACTTAACCGCTGCTGTCAGGTCTCTGCAGTACCCGGCGTCTCTTCTTCTCTGGTGTTCTGGAGTAACCCGACCATAATGTTGGATACTGATTTTCCTCTGTGTGTACTTTATCCACAAAATATAAGACTTAAAATGTTCATCCATATCCTTCTGACTTTATCCTCGCCCGGTAGACGGTAAAATCTGTACCGAGGAGGGCAGCTGCACTCCCTTTTCGTCAGCAGCCCATGTCCCACAAAACGCTCCACAAATTTAATTTAGTTTGGTTGTTAGTACAACCTGCAAAACATGCGCCTGAACTGCGCAAAAACATTTTTGAAAACTTTGAGGGATTAAGTAAAACTTGCTTTTAAAGTTTGCATTCACCGCTAAAGCTAACAAAACCGGCAACTTTCAGTGGAAACAAATAGAGCCGGGTAACTTCCGGTTGCTATTTCGGAAGTTGCACTCATAATCCCTTTAACATGGGAGGCCCCAGGAATAAGGTCAATAGTAGGTACTGTCAGCAATCTGGAGTGAGTTTATTGTGAGTCTCCGCCTCTTTCCATGCCTCTACCACGAGACCGCGGGATGTAAACAGCTTCCACTTTAATAACGGCGGAGAATTGTACAAGTCATTGTTGAAGCCTTTGAGGGAGAACCATTCCAACATTTGATTCTGTCAGCGGTCCTTTGGGATTTACTTACATTTATTCCTTTTTGTCGAGATAAAAGGAGCATTTGGGTGACGCCGCTGCCCCCCTCGCGCGCCGCAGCAGCTTGTCTCTTCACATGCGCTGCCACGTTACAGTCTGATCAGATGCACGTGAGAAGCGCGTTCAGCGGTATTTAAAATAAATAACCATCCTAACAAGTGAACAGCTGGATCTTTTTTCTGTTTGAAAATACGATCAGGTCCTTTCAAGTTTGTCTCTCGCTCCTCAGACGGCTGCGTCTAATTCAGGCTGAAGCTGGAAAAGTGAAAAAGATGAAACTTTGGTTGGTGATTTTATGCGCATATATGCAACGTATAATTTATAAGCTACAATCAAAACAGTGAAATAAAGAAAAATGAACGTTAAACAAACAAAAAAGTCCAAATCACATAACCTCAGAGTGAAATCTATTTCTACAGAGTAAATCCTCATCTAAAAATGTCGACAGCATGCTCCTCTTGTTGTTTTAAACTGCTGCATCGGTACATTCCATTGAGGAAAACAACAGTAGGACAATGATTGGTACATTGTTGAATTGTAAAGTAGGTGTTAAAAGGTCTTCATTGACCCATTGATGAAGTCTGCTCCCATTGGCTACCTGTCATCTGTCAATCAAACCCCCCAGACGGTCGACGTCAGACCCACAAACGCTTATTGAGCCATCTGATTGGTCAATTTATAACTCTAATAACTTGTGATAATGGAAAAAAATCTTTAAAAAAAATTAGGATTAGAAAAAAGAAGTTAATCAGAAAGCAGCAGAGGAAGAATGATTATTCTGACATATAAAATGACTGAGAAATAACTGTCTGTTTCTCAATGGAAGTCAATGGGACTTTGGCCTTTTTGCAACCCAGTGGTACTTCCTATATGGAACACGGAAGGAGGGGGTTTGCTCTGTCCAGTTATTTTATATACAGTCTATGGTCCAGGCTGAATCATATGGGCAGGTTCGAGTCCGGACTGATTTGATTCACCTCGTTTCGAGCTGAATCAAATGAGCGACGACTCATGATTCATGACTCAGAGCTCACCAGACACCCGAACAGTGCCTCCTCCGAGCTGAATCACGAGTCAGGACTCATGAAGGAGCAGCTATGATTCGTTCAGGACTCAGAGCTCACTGAAGAGAACTCATTTCAGACTGAATCGAGTCAGGACTCATATCTCTGACCAATCACAGAGCAGTTCACCTCGTTAGGAGGTCAATCGTTTGAAAGAATCTCTCAGCAGCTCGGCCTCGCTCTGAAGCTAGTAGGAATCCATTGTGCTGGAGCTATAGCTTTAGCTTAGCTTAGCTTTAGCTTATCAGCCTGTTTGACCGGGACAAGCTGCTTCCTCTGCTCAGCTGCTGCTTTGCCCTGATGGTCTGCTGCCATATTATTAAGATTTTTGTTTTCATTTTATGTCTTGCAAAGCAAATAAAATAATAGTAAATTCCACAAATTTTTAAAATATAAACTGACCTTGTTATCCAACTTGGTCAGTTCATTGCTCCAATAATAAAAAACTACAAAACTCATAGAAACTCAGTTAATATCTGCTCTTTATATAGCGTATTAAAATATTTTCCCTTGTTTGCATTTAATTATTTACTCTTTCTTTTTCCAGAGTTATTAATACACAGAAATGAATGTTTTTTAATTTTAAATAATTATTTTTTTTTCTGTCCCACAATGCAATGATTTGTTCTAATTCTTTTATAATTAATTTAGTAATATGAATAATTTTGACATAACATGTTTTACTTTGCACTCTCTGGATAAGTAATGGTTCAAGTAAGTAATGACTCAAATGATTCGATTCTCTTTAGTAAGTGACTCATTAAAACTTGAGTCAGTAAAAGGAATCAAAATTTCCATCACTATTGGCTCGATAGCTGATCTGAAATTTTTCCAAGACCCAAAACATTCCTGTTTTTACAATTATACCCTAAAATATCCTGTAGAACAACAGGTAAATCCTGGGAAGAGATTAAAATGTATACGGTCATTACAGCGATCTACGGCTTTGCTGAACGTATTAATGTGGAAAACATTAATTTCTATCAGTTTTTGTGCTGATCGCACTAAAAAAATGTACAAATAACATCAGCCAAAATAGAACTCATTAGAATAATGCCTGCTCAAATGAAAAGTTAATATTTTCAATAAAACAGGAATATTCCAATTTTTTCTTTAGATTTGTGAATGATCTAAGACAGGAAATGAAAATACAGTTTAGCAGGACATTCATACAATATTTTTTTCTTTTGAAATTGATAAGGTTACCCTTTATTATTTATGTAAAATTGTGTTAAACAGCGTCAGCTTTGCCGCTCTAAATGCGAATGCCAGAAGTGACTTTTCCCTGTCACCATTTTGTGTGATGTCACAGTGAAAAGGGTCTATTTCTCTTTGCAAAATAAATCATCAGGTGTGCAATAGTAGGATTTCAGGGTTTATTTTTTCTTGCTCAATATATATTGAGCCGTGATGCTCATATCGAGGTGCGTATCGAACCGTGGACAAACTGTTTCGTTTCATCCCTCGTAAGAACCAATCAGACTGCATGAATAAATGGAGTCCTCACGAGCAGAAAACCTCTCAGTTTGAAGAGAACGGAAAGTTACAGATTTTAACATGATGTCTTTAATGAAGATGTCTATTAGAATTTATTGTAGAGAAGACTGTGAGCAGTCATAAATGATGATGATCTGAGCAAATATCATCATGTTCTACTTCTGTTTTCCAGACTCCTGTAGCAGAGTTTCACCTTTAGTTTGTGGCAGATTTAAAACATGTATAAGATATTAGAGAAAATGAAGTTTCGATACAACATTACAAGAGATGTTTCTGTCTTATTTGTTTTCTCTTGAATAAAACATGTTTTGAGCAAAAGACGTGGTAGACTTAGTGTTTTTTAATATTTTGAAACCAACATTTTTAGGTTTTATATGAATGAATATCAGTTATCAATCGCCTCTAATAACTACAATCAGCCCTGAGCAAACCAAATCGCTCCCCCAGTAACAAACACACACCACTAACGCATTTCCAGAGGCAGCAAGCGGCAGCACATAAAAGATAAATCCATACTTCTAACATGGTTTCAACATTGTTCTCCCAGCAACAGTGTTCTAGACTTCTTAAAACTAAAAGATAGGAACACAGAGGACATCTTAATGCTCTCTTTTGCTCCGCCCCGACGAACATTCCTTGCTCTACCCCGTCACAAACTTGCAGCTCCGCCCCGTCACAAATCTTTGGCTCCGCCCCCTCACAAATCTTTGGCTCCGCCTCCCTTACAAATACCATGCTCCAGCCCCATCAGTGACATAAAAGCATAGAAACACCAGATACAAAACAACAAATACATAAAACTATAAAACAGTAAAACACAC
This sequence comes from Oryzias melastigma, assembly GCF_002922805.2. Taxonomy (NCBI): domain Eukaryota; kingdom Metazoa; phylum Chordata; class Actinopteri; order Beloniformes; family Adrianichthyidae; genus Oryzias; species Oryzias melastigma. The sequence goes on along the minus strand of NW_023416890.1, from coordinate 249,698 downwards.
CAGCAGAACAGAGACTCATGCGGGTTTTAAGAAGTATTTTAAAAATGGACTGTGAGGACACGTGCCAAATGCTCAGCGGTAAAGCGTTCCACAGCTTCGGTACACAGATTAAAAGCTCGTCCCCCCCTGAGCTTCCCCTTAGACCTCGGTACCTTCAGGAGAAGCTGATCAGGTGACCTGAGGCTCCGGGTCGGGGTGTAGGGACAGAGAAGCTCGGAGAGGTACGGCAGTGCACAGTTGTTCAAAGATTTAAAAACAAATTAAAGCCGCAAGCGGCGTTGGATGGCCCGCAGTCGCTACCCGCCCTCGTCGCCCACTTCCTCGCCGCCCTCTCCCTCGCAGCCCGCCCTCTCCCTCGCCGCCCGCTCATACGCACCAACGCCGTGCTCGCTGCCCGCCCCACGCACCATCGCCGCCCTGGACGCCCTGCACCACGGCCGCAGGGGCGGTAGGGCGGTCGACTCCTGATCAGAAGTAAGCGGGTTCGATTCCCGCCTTGCCCGCCCATGAGTCAAAGTGTCCTTGGGCAAGACACTGAACCCCGAATTGCCTCTTGTGGGAGGTTGGCGCCAGTGTTTGGCAGCGGAGCCACCACCAGTGTGTGAATGTGTGTGTGAATGGGTGAATGTGTCTGTGACTGTGAAGCGCTTTGGGCCCTCCAAGGAGAGTAGAAAGCGCTATACAAGTATACGCCATTTACCATTTTTGACGCTGACCTTTGACCCGAACTCATCTGCTAAGCAGCCACTATGCACCACTAACCCCCCCTCCTCTTACTGTATAGCTGTACTGTGATTTAAGTGAGAAATTGCTTAAAAAGGCACTTTTTTCAGAATGGCGCCTTTTTTGTTAGTGTTATCTCCATAGCAACCATTTTATGCTTTGTTCGCCTGAGGTTACCGAACAGATTGACGTTAGTTT
>NW_023416890.1:236856-247011 GCF_002922805.2 Oryzias melastigma | reverse complement strand
GCTCACAAATGTTCACTTCTGCTCTTAGTCTGGCTTCCACTACTCTTTCCCACACCTTCATTGTACGGCTCATCAGCTTTATTCCTCTATAGGCACAATGAGACCCTGGCTTTAGCCCCCTCGTGGCTAAAATAGAGCCACTACATGTCTCTCCCCCCATCTTAAATCTTTGGCTCCGCCCTGTCAAAAATCTTTGGCTCCACCCTGTCAAAACTTTCTGGCTCTGCCTTTGTCACAAATTCTTGGCTCCGCCCCATTACAAATCTGTGGCTCCACCCTGTCAAAACTTCCAGGCTCCGCCCCATCACAAATCTTTGGTTTCACCTATTCATAAATCTTTGGCTCCACCCCGTCAAAAATTCCTGGCTCTGCCCCACCACAAATCCTCTGCCCCACCCACATCACAAAGCTGTACCTCATCCACTGTCACAACTTTCTGTCTCCGTCAACATCACCAATTTTTTGGCTCCACCCTGTCACAAATTCCTGGCTCCGCCCTCGTCAATTCATCCATCCAACTTCCTGACCGCTTTGTCCCTGTAGGGGTCGCAGGGTGCCGGAGCCTATCCCGGCTACTGAAGGGCGAAGGCGGGGTACACCCTGGACAGGTCACCAGTCTGTCACAGGGCCTCAATCGCACACATACACTCTCACATTCACACCTAGGGGGAATTTAGAGTCACCAATTAACCTATGAAGCATGTTTTTGGACGGTGGGAGGAAGCCGGAGTCCCCAGTGAAAACCCACGCATGCACGGGGAGAACATGCAAACTCCACACAGAAAGGTCCCAAATCCCCCAGCCGGGATTCGAACCGGGGCTTTCTCGCTGTGAGGCAAGAGCGCTAACCACTGCGCCACCGTGCAGCCCTTCCCGTCAATTCTAATTGTGAGTTAACTCTGGGCAATGCGATTATCGCGATTAAAAATTTTAATCGCCTGACAGCTCTAATATGAATATATTTAAATAATATAGTAGATTATTCATGTATTTCTAAACAAATGTGTAAACTATATAACTCAAAATTGAATTGAATTGAAGAATTGCTGCACAGTGGAGCAGTGGTTAGCGCTCTTGCCTCACAGCAAGAAGGCCCCGGTTCAAATCCCACCTGGGGGATCAGAAACATCAACTGTGGACCTTTCTGTGTGGAGTTTGCATGTTCTCCCCGTGCATGTGTGGGTTTTCACCAGGGACTTTGGCTTCCACCCACCGTCCAAAAACATCCTTCATTGCCCCAAGGTGGGAATGTAAGAGTGAATGGGTGTGTGATTGAGGCCCTGCGACAGAGTGGCGACCTGTCCAGGGTGAACCCCGCCTTCACCCATCAGCAGCCGGGTTAGGCTCCGGCACCCCTGCAACCCTCAAAGGGATAAAGCGGTCAAGAAAATGAATGAATGAATGAATGAATTGAAAGTTTCATGTTGCACCTGTGCTTCTGCTCCACCTCCTGATTGTCTCCAGCTGTCGGCACTCATCATCTTCATTGGCCTACTTAAGAGGAGCTTTCCCCAGCATTCTTCGCCAGTTCGTTGCCTTACCCGATCTTTGTCATCCACGTGCCGACCTGGGTCCAGCTACGTCTCATCTACTCTGCCATGCCAAGTTCACTCCTCGCCACACACCATCTGCTGAACTCACCTGGTTGTTCACCCTGCCGCTCCAGTCCACCTCAGATCTTCATTCTCCATCTCAAATTTGCAACTCCATTCAAGTCCCGGCTGCAGCTCCACATTCTCCACGGACAATAAATACTTTCTAACCACTTCTGCCTCTCGTCATCCTTCCGGGTTCCAGCGTCTGGGTCTATCTTGCCACTAGACCATGACAGAACGAATTGGCCATCCTCCAGACCCATCTAACCGGAAGGTCTATGTCTCGCTGTCACTCAGCAAGGCACCCTCCAGGGTCGTCAGGCCGATGTTCTACAGCAACTTGCCTCAGCACAGCAGGACATGTTTCGCCAAATCGACAACGTCTTGCAAGATGTTATCGATCTAACGGGTCAGTTAGCTAACTTAGCGCTCTCCCGACCCCGCCACTACGGCAAACAGGATCCTCAGCGGCAGCTGCTTCCGCTACATCACACGAAAACAGCCACCAACAGCCGGAAGCCTTCCACGGGGAGGTTGAAGCCTGCGGCGGTTTTCTGCTACAATGCCAGCTCATTTTTCAGCAAGCACCAAGATACTAGCAAACGGATATCAGTAAGATCACTCTAATTGTTAACTCGCTCAGGGGCAGAGCGTTGCAGTTGGCTCAAGCTTACCTGTTCGCCCACCCTATTTCCCGTTTACCGTTTGGCCACTTCTTAGCAGAATTTAAATGGGTTTTTGATCAGCCTCGTAAGGAGGATGAGGCAACACGTCACCTGCTGGGCCTCAAGCAAGGTAAACGCACCGTTGCAGACCATGTTATAGACTTCCGTAACCTGGCTGTTGAAGCAGATTGGCCAGATAAAGCACTAAAAGGAATATTCTATCAATCCCTGAATGAGTCAATCAAAGATCATTTATGCTCACAACCTGAAGCCCGCTCATTTGAAGAAGTGGTGTCCTCTGCATTACGTTCAGATGTCCGTTTAAAAGAGAGACAAGGAGAGAGACATCCTTCCTCAGACAGAACTGTGCTCGACCCCAGTTACCCTTTAACTTTACCTCTCTCCCCCTCTCTAGTACAGGAGACCACACTGAGACCCTGTGAGGAACCCATTCAGATTGGGCACTCCAAACTCACTCCAGAGGAATGCTAGAAAAGGAGGGATGAGCGCTCCTGCTTCTATTGTGGCAAGTCAGACCATTATGTTGCTCAATGTCCTCTTTGTTTAAAAGGTAGGACCCCCGCTATAAGAGAGGCCGCGGGAGGGTACCCTGGAAGTCTCCCCCTGCAGGAACTTCCTTATATTACCTGTCAAGATTTGTCTAGAGGCCAAATGTCATGAAACCCAAGCACTGGTGGATTCAGGTGCGGAGCAAAGCTTCATCAATCAAGACCTTGTGTCGCAGTTGTCCATACCCACTGAACCTTTGGACTTGCCTGTCAAGGCTGCAGGTTTAGGTGGTCAACATCTATCCCGCATCACCCATCGCACTCGCACTGTCATTCTCATAACCTCAGGTAACCACAGAGAACACGTACAATTTTACATCACTCAAACCCATCAGAACCCCTTCGTGTTAGGTTTCTCATGGCTCCAATTACATAACCCTCAGGTTGATTGGGTTCAACGACGAATCACTGGAGTGATTTCTGTCTGGCCAATTGTCTCCAGTCAGCCCTCCACTCTGTTAAACCACGTCTGTCTGACTGTAAAGAGACTATTGATTTATGTAAGGTACCCAGTTGCTACCACAATCTCAAGCCACTTATTAGCAAAACCAAGGCATGCTACCTGCCACCCCACAGACCTTATGATTGCTCCATTGAGCTGCTCACAGGGGCTAGTCTTCCCAAGGGTGGTCTGTTTAACATGTCTAGTCCCGAAAAAGAAGCCATGGAGAAGTACATTCAGGAGGCCCTTTCTTCTGGTCTCATTCGCCACTCTTCTTCTCCTGTGAGAGCCGAGTTCTTCTTTGTTGGCAAAAAAGACGGCACACTGCGACCATGCATCGATTATCGAGCATTAAACCAAATCACTGACTTCCGGGTATGGCGGCGAGTTAGGTAGGACGTGGGAGAGAGTTGCTTGAGCACATTTATTTACACTTTAAGTAGACAACTATACACTCAGACAATTAGACTAGACAAACAATAAAGAGAGCGGGAACGCGCATCTTGAAATATGTCAGGGAAGCAAAAAACTTCGACCCAAAAAGGAAAACTTTCTCCGGATTTGAACAAGCTAGCCGCCGCTAGCGATGTAGCTTCGGGGGGCGACCTTACGCTATCCATCTCAACGCTTAAGGCAGAATTGGAAAAGAAACGTGAAGCTATCCTGACTGAAATAAATGCATCGTTGGCACCCATCAACACAGCTTTGGATGTCGTTTGGAACAAGCTTGAAGCTTACGAGCCGCGAATCACGGAGATTGAAATGTGCTTATCTTAACACAGTGACCGTCTCGACCGCCTCGAGAAACAGGTTGACGTGTTGGAGAGGGAGAAAAAGGAGCTGCTTGCTAAAACAGAAGACCTCGAAAACAGATCCTGCAGAAACAATCTGCGTGTTATTGGATTACCAGAAGGCCAAGAAGGAAAAACACCAACAGCTTTTATGTCCCAGTTTTTTGTTGACGTGCTAAGGGATGACGCTTTTACCAGCCCACCGGAGTTGGACAGAGCGCACAGAGCTTTATGAGCGAAACCCGCAGACAACGAGAAGCGCGGCAAGTTATTGTTCGTTTTTTGCGCTATCAGCAAAAGGAGCAAGTCCTCACCATTGCAAGGAAGAAAGGACAACTGTCCTACGAAGGCCGCCGGATCTTTATCTTCCCAGACATCAGCTCTACCCTCGCCAAAAACGAGTGACTTTCAACGAGGTGAAGGCAAAGCTTTATCAAAAAGGCATCCGATTTTTCCTCCGATACCCTGCTGTGCTGTGCATCACTTACAAGCAAAAGGATTACAAGTTTGAGTCTGCGGATGCCATCGAGGATTTCTACAAGCAAAGCATCGCTGAAGATACTTAAGAACAACTTTGTTTGAGCTGGCTAAATAACACCACTGTTTAAATCACTGGACGCTGTTTTTCGGACCCCTGCCCCACCCGCACGGATATTTGTTTGGACTTGAGGATTTATCAGAAACTCCACATCGGCCTCAGAAGCAACCCCCTACCCCATCACACCTTTTCTTTCTCTTTCTTTTTTTTATCCCCCCATCTCAAGTGACAGAACTGCGTTAAACTTGGTTTTGTGAGTATACTAAGTACTGAATAAGTACTGTTAATGCGGGAGTTGATGGGGTGTATGTGGTTTGTGCATATTCCTTATTTTCTATTGTTATTACTAATTGTCTTCCCGGGTGGGGGGGTTGGGGTTAAGGCAAGTGCCCTGTCATTCAGGAGTTTTTAACGTTCATGTTCGGATTGGTTGGTTGCGATTGTGGTGTTACTAATGTTTATTTAAAAATGTGTAGAAACAGTTTTGTTTACTGTAGTGCTGTGGTAGATCTCTCTCTACGTTAGATAGAGGACGATGGTTAGATGGTATGGTGTGACCTCCTGGAAGGTCGATGATCACCAGCGACTTAGTCGGCCTTGGATAAGTTCAGTTTTTCATTCCAGGTTTAGTAACAAAACAAGAGGAGCAGCAATACTGATTAGGAAAAAAAGTTCCCTTCAAAGCATCCGAAACAGTTTTTGACAATAATGGCAGGTATGTGATTGTTGTGGGAACTCTTTGTCAACAGCCAGTGATATTGGTAAATGTCTATGCGCCCAATTATGATGATGAAGACTTTATTAAGAAACTAGCATCCTCAATCCCCAAACTAAATACTCATCATCTAATAATGGGTGGGGATATTAATACTACTTTGAACCCTATTTTAGACAAATCAAATCCTAAAAGCCCTACACCCCCCAAAATGGCACAAGCTCTTTTACAGTTTATGTCTCAGTATGGCTTTACTGATGTTTGGCGACAGCTTCACCCAACAGAAAAACAATTCTCTTTCTACTCAAATGTCCACAAAACACACTCACGAATTGATAGTCTTATAATTGATAAAACTTTACTTCCCATGGTGAAATCATCTGAATACCAGGCTAGAGTAATTTCAGACCACTCCCCCTTAACTATGGACTTACAATTTATATCCCAACCAAGGGATTTTCGATTTTGGAGATTTGACCCTGTGTATCTGTCAGACATGACTTCACCAAACGTATTGATCAAGCAATTGATGATTTTTTGGAAAATAATCAAAAAGACGATATAGATTCTGGTTTGCTCTGGGAGACACTCAAAGTAGTACTTAGAGGAGAAATTATTTCCTATGTGGCATACTCTAACAGAACAACCTCCATGCGAAAACAAGAACAACTAAATTTGATATCAGATTTAGATAGAGAGTATGCCTCTGACCCTAGCCCAGAACTTTACAAACAAAAAATCGAAGCACAAACAGAGTTTGATCTTATTTCAACCACAGAATCTGAAAAACTGTGGCATGCAGCAAGAGGTACTCTCTATGAACATGGCAAAAAGGCAGGTCGTTTGCTTGCAAATTACCTGAGGGGCAGGAGAACTTCACAAATGGTAACTCAAATCAAAGATGATACTGGTCAAACTGAGACTGATCCTCACAAAATAAACGGTTTATTTGAGATCTTCTATTATCAGTTATACAGGTCAAACTTTCCACCAGACAGTACACCAATGGAAGATTTCTTTTCCAGCTTAAACACTCCCAAACTGTCGGAGGACGAAAGAGCCCTCCTGGATACCCCTATTACTATGACTGAGATCTGTAATGCTATTCAGTCAATGCACAGTGGCAAGTCACCAGGGCCAGATGGGTTTTCAGTTGAATTATATAAAAAGTTTGCTAAAAAAATTTCCCCTCTTTTGAAAAATATGTTTAATGACTCCTTTCAGAAAGGTACTTTACCCCCCACTCTCAGACAAGCAGCTATTTCATTAATACACAAACCAGGCAAAGACCCAGAATTTTGTTCATCCTATCAACCAATCTCACTTCTTAATGTAGATGTGAAAATATTAGCTAAGATTCTGGTCAACAGACTTGAAACTGTCATGCATAGCGTTATTTCAGAAGATCAAACAGGTTTCATAAAAAATCGGCATTCATTCACAAACGTACGTCGATTACTTAACATAGTGTACCCTCCATCCGCTTCGCACACTCCTGAGGCTGTTGTCTCATTAGATGCCGAAAAGGCCTTTGATCGTGTGGAATGGCCCCACTTATTCTTTGCTGTTAAAAAATTTGGGTTCAGTGAACATTTTATTTCCTGGATTAGACTACTTTATTCATCACCACTGGCTTGTGTGTGCACTAACTCCCTGAGGTCTCGTTTTTTTCCCTTAACTCGAAGGACTCGCCAAGGTTGCCCTCTATCCCCCCTTCTATTTGCCCTTGCCATAGAACCCCTGTCAATTGCGCTCAAATGCGACCCCCTTATTCCTGGTGTAAAGAGAGGAGGACTCGAACACAAAGTTTCACTATATGCGGATGATCTCCCCCACAACACAGTGGTGTAAATTAGAAGCTAGTTCTTGTCGTTTCCCACTAAACGCCTTAATCTTCTATCCTGGCAATTTGAACTACAGATACTTAACAGATAACCCAACTGTAATAGCCACTTTAAAAATTTGGCAACAGATTAAACATCATTACAAGTGGGACTCACTCCCTCTCAGCACTCCTATCTGTAATAATATGTCTTTCAAACCTGCCCAGACTGATAATATATTTACCACTTGGGAGAGACGGGGTCTAAGGACGATCGGAGACTTCTATATTGATGGAATCTTTCCCAGTTTTGAACAACTCAGCTCCAAGTTTAACCTACAAAAACCAGACCTTTTTAGATATTTTCAAATCCGTAATTTTCTTAAGGCAAACACTCCTTCATTCCCACGTTCTCCTCCCCCTTCAGGACTTGATCTTCTTTTTCCCATCTCAAAAATGCAGAAACGACAGACATCCTCTTTGTATGAACTATTGAAAACAGATTCACCCCTCGCCTTAACAAAAATAAAAACTGAATGGGGGTCGGAGTTGGGCATCGCTCTGCCCGAAGACTTGTGGTCTGCAGCTCTAAGAGGAATAAAAACATGCTCTTTCTCTGCAAAACTTCAACTTATACAATTTAAGGTCGTCCACAGAACACATTACAGTAAATCCAGACTCACAAAAATATACTCAAATATCATAGACAGGTGTGATCGATGCTCACAAACCCCCTGTACTTTATTAATCGTTTTGTTTTCGTCTATTTAGGCGACATCCTAGTGTACTCCCGTGATCTCAATCAACATAAAATCCATGTCTGTCGTGTGCTGGAACGTCTTTTAGAAAACCAGCTCTATGTTAAAGCTGAAAAGTGCGAGTTCCATGTTTCCACCATCTCCTTTCTCTGGTATGTTTTTTGAGGCTGGGCAAATATGACCTGACCCATCTAAAATTGACGCAGTTGCCAAATAGGAGCCTCCGTCCAGTAGAAAGAAGCTCCAACAATTTCTGGGGTTCGCCAATTTTTACAGAAGGTTTATACGGAACTTCAGCCAAATCGCTTCTCCGTTAACAAGGTTAACGTCTTCGCTTCAACCCTTCAAGTGGACTCCTGAGGCCCAGAAGGCTTTTGACACCCTGAAAACCTACTTTGTTTCGGCCCCCATTCTCATACAGCCAGACCCCACGCGACAGTTTATAGTAGAGGTGGACGCTTCAGATTCTGGTGTTGGTGCCGTCCTATCCCAGAGAGAAGAAACATCTGGCAAATTAAAACCTTGTGCTTTCTTCTCCAAGAAACTTTCCCCAGTTGAGCAGAATTAGGACATCGGGAGCTGTTTGGCCATAAAACTGGCTTTGGAAGAGTGGCGTCATTGGCTGGAGGGGGCGGCACAACCATTCAGTGTATGGACGGACCACAAGAACCTCGCATATCTACGCACCGCTAAAAGATTGAACTCACGTCAAGCACGTTGGTGCCTCTCCTTTGACCGCTTCAATTTCACTATCACTTACAGACCTGGCAGCCGCAATCTCAAGCCCGACGCTCTCTCCAGACAGTTCAACACCTCAGAGGAGTCCCCTGACACTACCATTGTATCTCCCGACTGCATTTTTTTGTTATTAACGTGGGAGATTAAGACCCGCGTACGTCAAGCTCAAGGTGTGGAACCTAATCATGTGCCGTGCCCTCCTGGAGCCCTGTTTGTCCCATCTGCCCTCAGTTCCGACGCTATTACCTGGGGTCACGCCTCCCGCATATCCTGCCATGCCGGAGTCCACAGAACTCTTACCCTGCTGCGTAGGCGTTTTTTCTGGCCTTCCATGCAAAGGGATGTCCGAGAATACATTGTAGCTTGTTCAACCTGCGCCAGATCCAAGACATCCAGTACTCCTCAGTCAGGTCTGCTCCACCCTCTATCCACACCTAGTCGACCGTGGTCTCACATAGCACTGGATTTCGTCACCGGCCTACCTCCCTCCAACGGTAATACTGTCATCCTCACTGTCATCAACCGATTTTCGAAGTCTGCTCAATTCATTGCTTTGCCTCAGCTCCCCTCTGCTAAGGAAACCGCCAACATACTGGTCAATCAGGTTTCCCGCCACCATGGCATACCTAATGATATTGTTTCAGATCGTGGACCACAGTTCATCTCTCAAGGATGGAGAGCCTTTTGTTCTGCCCTTGGTGCTACTGTCAGCCTTTCTTCTGGATACCATCCCCAATCCAACAGCCAAGCTGAAAGGGCTAACCAGGAGTTGGCTAACCTTCGCTGTGTGGCTGTTCAAAATCCCTCTGACTGGTCATCCTTCCTCGTCTGGATTGAGTACGCCCACAATACCCATCCGTCCACTGCCACCGGTGTCTCACCTTTTGAGGCCTCCCTGGGATACTCTCATCCTCTGTTTCCCTCTCAGGAAGCTGACCTGGCTGTTCCCTCGGTCCACCATCACCTCCAGCGGTGTCGACGCTTCTGGCATCGACACCAAAGCAGCCCTCTTGCAGACCAAGGAGCGCAACTGTGCTATCGCCGATCATCATCGGACCCCTGCTTCGGACTACCGTGTCGGACAGAAGGTTTGGCTCTCCTCTCGCCACGTACCTATCCAGGCTTCGCCACGCAAACTCTCTCCCCGATACATCGGTCCTTATGTGATTGACAAGATCATCAACCCGTCCTGTGTCCGTCTCCGTCTGCCTGCTGCTCTTCGGATTCATCCTTCATTCCACGTCTCTCAGATCAAGCCTGTCGTGGATAGCCCGCTCTGCCCGCCGTCCCCTGCCCCTTTGCCCGCCCGTGTCGTTGACAGCACCCCGGCTTTCATGGTTAGCCGGATTCCCGGACGTCCGGCACTGTGGACGGGGTTTCCAGTTTCTGGTGGACTGGGAGGGTTATGGCCCTGAGGAGCGGTCTTGGGTCTCCCATTCTCTCATCCTGGATTCCTCCATCATCTCCGCCTTCTACCATCCCCACCCTGATCGGCGCCCTGGACCGCCTGGAGGCGGTCGTT
>NW_023416890.1:235884-236826 GCF_002922805.2 Oryzias melastigma | reverse complement strand
GGGGGGGGGGTACTGTCATGTTGCACCTGTGCTCCTGCTCCACCTCCTGATTGTCCCCAGCTGTTGGCACTCATCATCTTCACCGGTCTACTTAAGAGGAACCTTCCCCAGCATTCTTCGCCAGTTCGTTGCCTTACCCGATCTTTGTCCTCCATGTGCCGACCTGGGTCCAGCTACGTCTCGTCTACTCTGCCATGCCAAGTTTATTCCTCGCCACGCACCATCTGCTGAACTCACCTGGTTGTTCACCCTGCCGCTCCAGTTCATCTCAGATCTTCACTCTCCATCTCAAATTTGGAACTCCATTCAAGTCCCGGCTGCAGCTCCACATTCTCCACAGACAATAAATACTTTCTAACTACTTCTTCCTCTCGTCATCCTTCCGGGTTCCAGCGTCTGGGTCTATCTCGCCATGTGACTATGACAGAAAGAATAGAAAAAAACCGGAATCAAATCAGTTAAGGCTCTGGTGAATCGAATCGTTTATGGAAATTCTAATCGATACCTAGCCCTACTATCAACACAGTTTCTATCACAAATTCAATGGGAGTAATTTTGTTGTCATGTATTTAGTTTTGAAAACTTTACGTTTTTATTAGCTAGTGCTTAGTTTAGTTTTAAACTTCCAGAACTTCTCCTGTTAAATGATTTTAAATCCACGTTGAAAGCACAAGAGAAAGATGATTTTCTTTGTAACTGTTTTTAAATGAAATGTTTTTATTTTCTAACGTAATTGATTTGTTTTTTAGTCGCCTCTTGGCCTGGACTCCCTTGTAAGAGATTTCTTAATCTCAAGGAGACTTCCTGGTTAAATAAAGGTTAATAAAAAATAAAATAAAATTAACTAGCCTAATTCATACAGGGTTCCTACAAGTTTCTTACTGTTTCAGACTTTTTTAAGGCCATGCATGTCAAAAATTAAGACCACACCTCCCCCTATCA
>NW_023416890.1:230917-235845 GCF_002922805.2 Oryzias melastigma | reverse complement strand
GTGGAGCCAGACTCCAACTGTCCTTTAACATCCAGAGTTGCATTAAAATTGTTTAAAATGAAAGAGAAGTTCATGGGATTTTAGAAATGCATTATGTGACAAAGAAGATATTTACTGGGCTCGTTATTCTTTGTGATAAATTAAAAGTCAAACTGTTTAGGGAAGGACAAGTTTAAGTTCTGGTTAAAACACATTTTTTAAATAATTTCTAATGTCTACTGTTCAGCTGTACTAATGCTTCCATCAATATGTGTTTGTGTGCCAGGTGTATCAGTATTAAAAGACCAAGAAAAGACAGAGATCCATGCCCCCGTTGTCATTTCTGATGCTGGAATTTTTAACACCTTTCAGAAATTTCTACCTCAGCAAATACAAGACAAACCAGGTGATGCTTGTGGTTTCAAAATATTCACTTCATGTCTTGTCTTTGTAAAAACATTCCCCATCTTTATCAATGGCTTTGTGGGGGTGTGTGTAGAGATCCGCTCACTTTTGGGGATGTTGAACCATGGCATGGGCTCCTTCTTGGTCTTTGTTGGTCTGGATGGAACCAGAGAAGAGCTGAACCTTGTATCTACGAACTTCTGGATGTATAAAGACAATGACCTGGACTCATTGTGAGTTTTATCAGCTGTTCAGACTTTTTGTTCAGCATGTTCTGTTTCTGACAATATATGAATAATTGTTTGCACGCACTTTAATTATTTTCATGAGCAGAAGGGCCCCTTAAAAAGTGGGTCTTTGTGTGAGGATTTTCCAAGGTTAAGTCATGCTCTGTCTTTTGTGTGTGTTCATGTGATTGTGTGGACAGAATGGAACAATACTTTTCTCTCAGCAAAGAAGAGGTCTTAGGAAACATCCCGATGATGTTCATAACCTTCCCATCTGCCAAAGACCCCATGTCCAGCATCAAACAGCCAGGTAACACATCCATAATGAACTACCGAGCATGTATTAAAACAGTTTTTTCTACCTTTTTTGAGTCAAGTTACACTTTTACCTTGACAAAGATAACAATGCACACCAGCAACCAAAAAGAAAAAAAGAAAAACTCTGTTATCTGTATTAATGTACAGTCCCTCCACAATCTCACATGTATTTTTTGTTATAATTCAGGTGCAAAAAATTTGAAGTTGTAGCTGTTTTTTTTCAAAAAGTTGTGATAAAAAGTGGTATTTTGATCCGTTCTTGCATTTCTGAGTAATACTCTAAAATCCTGCACTCTGAGCATCAGCCCCTCCCATACCCATGAAAAGATCTGAGGTCACAGAGTGAGAAGGCCCCTTTCAAGTAAGAGTCTGCTTTGGTAGCTCCACCTCCAGTCTAACACCAACTCTCAATTCCTCCACAGAGCTAGTGGTGATCAGCAAAAAACTTTCATTTTAGATGCAGAATATCGCAAATCTTCCAGGTGTGTCTTGTCTTCAATACATTCCAGCTCAAACAGATGTTTGTTACTTTAGACCAGGGGTCCCCAAACTTTTTCATGTGAGGGCTAGGCCACTTAACTGTTTTCTTCTCTGATGGGGGGGGGCAGGTTGGTTTGTAAACCAACAGAAAAAGTGAAGCAATCAAAACGTTTGTCTAAATGTAAACAACTGTGTTTTTACAGAAAGCTACACCTAATCATATTTTAACAATCCCTTTATTTAATCTTCTCAGAGAAAATGAATCTAAAACATTCCAGAAAGTAAACAAATAAATGGGAAATCCTCTCCTGCCATGGTTGTTTTGAGGAGTTGGAGTCCTGCAGCTTCACACACAGAGATTTTGGCAGTGATCTGGATCTCCCAAGAGGGTCTTTAGGTCGTTTTGTTATTATTTTTTTAAACCTATTAATAACTGTATAACCATATGCAGCACAAAATTTACAACTAATGTAAACAATGTTTTGTTTTTTTTTAAGTGTAAAATATGTTAAAGATTGTATTTTCCTACCAGGTAAAATATCAAAAATAAATTATAAAAACAAAAAAACAATCATTTATTATTCAAATTTTAATTACACAGCAACTGCAACCCAAAATGCTAATTATGATGGTCAAAGTGAAAATAAAAAAAAATAAAGATTTTAATCATGGTAAAAGTTGGCATATAGAAATAACAAATAAATCATCTTTGTGAAGCTGATTTGGTTCTCTCAGTATCTGCTCTGTTCTGGAGAAAGTTGTTCTCACCTTTGCACAGTTGGTGGTGGACTCGGTTCTGTTTGAATTTTTTATCTTGCAGATTCTAAATTCTGTTTTCTTATTATCTATAACAGTGAAATTATTCCAGATTTCTGTTCTTTTTACTCACTTTTTATTTTTTTGTGTTGATGTTGTTTGTCAATTGTTGCATCTTCTGTCTCTCCCTCATGTGCGCAAACGGTGACGAGATCCGTGCACACACACACATGCGCGGGTGCGCGCTCAGCGCACAGCTCTGCACTGCGGTCAAGTGAGCCGCTGTTCGCTCAGCAGCGGTCAAGCCAGCCACGCTACAAAAAAGTCATACACGGTTTACGGCAGAGCACGGATCTCGGTAGAAAAGCTTTATGTTGGCACATTAGAATGTCAGATGTGCTCGGAGTAAAATGAAAAAGAGAAATAAAATCCTATAACAAAACTACGTATTCTATCAGTGCATATTTGTACTAATAATCTATTATTTATTATGTCATTTCTTGTGAAGAAATATTTAATAGTTTTCAATAATGAAGTTAAATAAAGTCATTTTAAAAATAAATTGGTCCATAATTCCAGGTCTTGGACACTAGATCCTTGTTCTACAGGTCACCTTCTATTACCTCACAAAGACTTGTGTACATTTACTATATAGTTTTTGAAAGAATAGTAGTTAAACTTTGCATTTTTGATGGTAACAACAATAATAACCTCGAAGGATGTTAATATAGCACTTAAAATGTTTATCATAGTGAAAACATTCATTGTTTGTTGAAAAAACAAAAGGAAAAAGACACGTTAAGGATCAGGACCTTACGATCTTGCAGTGACTACAAACGGACTACAAATGTTTTCTTCTTCTGCTGTTTTACATGACAGCAGTTTACTCCCTAAGCTAAGAGGATACAGCGCCACTTCAAGACACTTTATTTTATCCAGTAATCCAAATACGTTATTAACGGTAACTCGGTGGCTTTTTTTTCTAGCTGTAATCCAGTCAGGAGAAGCTCTCGGTTGCTGAGAAAAACATAAATTCTTGTGATCAAGGAGTTTTACTGTTTGGAAATGACTGTGTGGTATAGTGGGCGAAGAGCGGAAGTGACGTGTGGTTCACGGATGCGGGGTAAGCGGTGCAACCGATTTGCTTCCGCATACAGAAAATGCAGCCACAAGCTCTTCCACCGAGTTCCGTGCTCTGCCGTAAACCGTGTAATACGGGCACGTGACTTTTTTGTAGCGCGGCTGGCTTGACCGTGGCTCAGCGACCAGCGACTCACTTGACCGCCGTCGGCTCTGCACTCTTTTGATCTCTGTGCAAACAGTATTGATCTGACATGTGCACTTGAAGAGAAAAAACAAGATAGAATTCGGGACACTCCTTGATAAAATGAGCAGCTGGAAAAAAAAAACCAAAAGTCAAACTTAAATTCTTTGGTTATTGGAGGAGCTTCGTTCTAAAAATAACTTGTGACGGTCAAACCCGCGAATTAGGATTATAGATGTTAGACTCCTCACTACAAACTTTCTCCACTTTTCTCAGACAGACATTGATATTTTTAAATCCAGGATTATAGAATAAAGACAACGATCTGATCGCTTTGATAGATTTATGTGAGTCTGAAGAACTGCTTGTTTCTGCAGGAATGCACGGAGGAGATTGACAAGGTCTCCAACCAATCAGGACGCAGAACAGGGTGCACTGTTAAAAAAACAAAGCAGCAGCATGATCGCACTGAGAGCAGGAGAACTGGAATGTGCAGGGAGAACCCTGTATTCTGTTCTATTTGACAGGAGTTTGGAAGAGTTCAGAGAGAGGTACAGGCAGGGGCGGAGTGGGACAACTTTTCAGTCCGGGAGTTTAATGTTCAAGACCGGCGAATTTTTCGCCACATGAAAAATTAGGCAGGAATTTAGAATGTAAAATAAATGTTTTATTACAGTTCAGGGAGGGAGGGGGGAGGGTTATAAATAGCAAACAAATAATAAAAACGTGTGGTTTAACAGAAATATTTCTCTTGTCACGACCGGCTCGCATAAGTCATGACAAACAAGAGGGAGACTGGGAAAGAATTAACCAAAGGTTTAATTTAACATAAATCTAATCCAACTAAAGAAGAAGCTAGATGGGTTGGGACGGCTGCAGCTTCGCCTGCCAGGTGGGAGAGAGTGACGCCATTACTCCCACCAGCTTTTATGCCCTCTGTGGGATTGGCCACATCCGCCCAGAGGGTGGAGACTCCAACCAGGACCTGCAAACAAAAAGGGGAAAACACACAAAGACACACAGGCCTGGAAGAAGAGGAGGCCGGGGTCGTAACACCCCCCACCATAAAGAAAAGAACCCACAAGGTTCTTAAAAAAAAACTACAACACTCAGACCAAATTATGTAGAATAACAGCATCAAAGGGGTCGTAACACCCTGTATGAAAGTGTGAAGGAAAGGCAAAATTTTACTTTTTTAGCATTTGAAAAAACATCACCATAGTAACTCCAGAATCTACAGCATAAGTCACCACATAAGAAGTGAACTAGTTTCTGCCGAGTCTCCCGATTACCCACTCCGTTGAGTTTGGGGACCTGTCTAAATGAGGAGGCGGGCCGGATCCGGCCCGAGGGCCGTAGTTTGAGGACCCCTGCTTTAAGACCGCCTCTCGCCCCCTTTTTCTTTTTTTTTGGGCACAGTCGGGCAGGCGTCGGGTGCATTTGTGTTTTGAACCAGTGTAGCGATGGCTGGAGCAATCAAAAGTAGATGTATAAAATGG
>NW_023416890.1:216743-218386 GCF_002922805.2 Oryzias melastigma | reverse complement strand
ACTTGGTTCATTCAAATATTACAGAGCTTCATTGAAAGGTTACATATAAGAATGAAATGGAATTAGAATCAAAAATATTCTCTTACAAAGCCAATGAACCAGTATCAGTTCTTTTAGAAAAAACTGTGTTAACTATTTATTCTTGCACTCCAAAATGACAGCTGTCGGCACGCTAATGCGTTTTGCCTTTTTCTTTTTTGTAATGGCGTGCATTACCTCTCTCGTGCACATCCCCACCCCCTCCTGCACCATGATGAGCAAAGACGCAAATGAATCAGCCAACCACTGATGTACAAATAAAATGTCAAGTCATCTGTGGTTATGCGTGTTATTATTTCTTTTAAAAGTTAACTTTAATTTATTTTTTAGTTATTTCTCTGGGACAGTAAATATTAAATTAAGCCAGCGGCTATTTTTCATTTTTGTCCACAGGCAGATGTTAAAAATTAATATAAAATATATGATAGTAAAGATCATACTATAGAGACACCCTCGACTTTCTGTTCCCGCACAGTCTTGCTGTTTGCCTTTATTTCAGGCGCCTTTCCCCGCCCCCACCTGGAGCCGCCTGGTCTCGCCGACTATCCAGGCAAGGAACAAGTGATCTCAAACACACCTAGGCTGTGTCTAAATTCGGGTTCTGCGTCCTCCCTGGGCTGAGTTTGTCGGCCGGTGACGTCACAGCACAGCGACAAGTGCTGTCCAAATCCAACGGCTACTTCAAACGCGCCCAGCGAACGCGGCCTTCCTTTTCCCAAATTGAAGGATCGTTCTGGTGTATCTTGCTATGCTGACCGTATCCCAAGATGCATTGCGGTCGGCCCCGAAGATTTTTTTCTGGCAACAATGGCGGACGTTGATGCGGGACGCAGAGTTGGGGAAAATTTCACTTTTAAATGTAAGTAAAAACTTTAATCTGATAAGTTTATGGTTTTTATGATTAACATAAAACATTTTAACGTTATTTTGATCTGAAATGTTACAACAGAACTGCTTATATCGCGGTCTCGGCTCGTATGCTAGATCCTGCTGCTGTTCTTTGGTCGTTCGCTTTTGTTCTTTCTTGATGAAAACGGAAATGAAAAACCTAATGTTATATCGTTTTAGGGACCAAAGAACAGACGGAAGTAATTATAAAGCTCCGGGGTGAAAATTATAATCTTTTTACTGGCGCCAATTTTTTTCCATCTGCTTTGGCAAATCGTACATTTATATACGTCTTCATCATAATAATAGAGCCGGCGTCACCGACCCTGTTCTTCGTCACCGACCCTGTTCTTCGTCACCGATCCTGTTCTCCGTCACCGACCCTGTTCTCCGTCACCGACCCTGTTCTTCGTCACCGACCCTGTTCTTCGTGAACTCCACTGCCCTGCTTCAGTAATTCCTGATTAGCTGGATTGGATGAGCTCCGTTTCTGATTGACTGAACACACCTGATCAGGTGAGCAGAAGTAGCTGAAACAGGTTAAGCTGCTAAACAAACAGGGCAGGAGCTCAATAACAGCAGAGTTGGTGAGGGATTAAACCTGTCATCCCCCCCTCTCTGTTTTATGTTTTTTCCAGGACAATCCTGGAGAAAATGGATCTGCTGGAGAAGTACAGCAGTGGGTGAAAGAGAGGAGAGTGAAGAAAGAGAAGGAA
>NW_023416890.1:191855-215335 GCF_002922805.2 Oryzias melastigma | reverse complement strand
TACACCATCCAGGGAGACTATCTGATCTGAGAGAGCATCTCTCAGGTGTTTAGGACCCAGTATCATGACCTCAGTTTTTTCTGAGTTTCTTCTGGGTTCTTTGTTGCGAGGAATGAACAGTATAACACACTTAAAACCTCAAAAAGGTGATCTCTGATGCCAAACAACTCTAATGGTTAGTTGCAGAGGTGGGACCAAGTCATTGTTTTGCCAGTCTGAGTCAAGTCCCAAGTCTTTGTGCTCAAGTCCGAGTCAAGTCCCAAATCAAAAGCAGTCAAGTGTCAAGGCGAGTCACAAGTCAAGACCAACAAGTCTCAAGTCGAGTCACAAGACCTACTATTAATGTTTCAAGTGTCATATTGCCTCTGTCAGTCTCCTCCCCCTCTCCACTCTCCTCTCCTCTCCACCCGGCTCCTCATGATCACCAGCTGCGACCACTCACCTCATCACCTCACCTGCCTTTTTTAAGGAGCACCAGGATCATCATTCTTCGCCAGTCCGTTGCCCCTGATGGTGCATAGTTGGTCACCTCGTCTATGTCACAGTCTTGCCACGCTTTTTGTGAGACTCTGTCTAATCCTTTTTTCGTACTCACCCTCAGGAATCTGTTACCACGAGTGGTCGCTGCTGTCTGCCTCTGCCGGATCCCCACTTGGATCGTCTCTCCACGGTCACACCACGAGCCTCTGCCTCTATTCCACGGTCCTACTCCCAAGACGGCTTTCTCCCTCTCCAAAGAACCAACCAGTGACGCCTCCAGCCTCGACCTCCTACCTGGAGCTTACTTCTCATCCTGTTCAAGCTACTACCTCCTCGTATCATTATTAAATCCTTCATCCTTCACGCTCGCCTCCTGCTGTTTTCTTCCGGGTTCCAGCGTTTGGGTCGCTACGTGTTCTGTAGTCATGACATCAAGACCGTTTAAGTCATTTCAAAAACAGAGTAATATTAATTCCACAGACCATGTGTGCTTTGGGGAACTATATTTTACAATCATATTACTGAGCTCATGTTTCCCCACTCCAAAAATACAAAAAGATTTTTCTATAACAAAGACCCAGTTTACCACATTTGAAATGTATAACGGTTATTTTTGATTCCAAAAAACAAAACAAAATATTGCAATAGTACATCTAGTTTTATGTTAAACATTTTATTTTTTAGATACTTTTGTTTATCTTAAATACAAAATTTCTGTCAACTTACTGTCAAAATGCTTTGCAGTAAGTTAACAGGAGAAATTCTGTATTTAAGACAAACAAAAGTAGGATTCAAAACAAAAAGGTTAAATGTAAAACCAAATGTAGTATATATGTTAGTATATATATTTAGAAAGTGACTATTCACAAATCAGCTGCACGGTGGTGCAGTGGTTAGCGCTCTTGCCTCACAGCAAGAAGGCCCCGGTTCAAATCCCGGCTGGAGGATCTGGGACCTTCCTGTGTGGAGTTTGCATGTTCTCCCCGTGCATGCGTGGGTTTTCACCGGGGACTCCGGCTTCCTCCCACCGTCCAAAAACATGCTTCATAGGTTAATTGGTGACTCTAAATTGCCCCTAGGTGTGAATGTGAGAGTGTATGTATGTGTGTGTGATTGAGGCCCTGTGACAGACTGGAGACCTGTCCAGGGTGAACCCCGCCTTCACCCATTAGTAGCCGTGTTAGGCTCCGGCACCCCGCGACCCTGAAAGGGACAAAGTGGACAGGAAGATGAATGAATGAACTATTCACAAATCATTTTATATGTGCATACATATATACATATATATATATATATATATATATATATATATATATATATATATATATATATATATATCCTGTATATAAATATGTCTGTATGTATGTGTCTGTTTCTCTGTGTCCTGACTCTCGCTTGCCTCCTCGACTCTCCCAACCCTGTTTATTGACCACGCTTTGTCTGATCCTGTGATCCTGTTACTGCATTCAAAACGTTGTTTGCACATGGATCCACATGCTTCTGCCTCTTCATTACAGTTAAAAGCTGATATGCATTCATTGTAAATATTCCTCTGCCGGCAAATACTGTGTGTATGTTATGAAACCAGTGAAAATCAGCTTTTAAACTTTTTGTCCACACATCCAACTTAATTGAACTATTTTTATCTCCCTTTACAGGTAAATCCTGCATGACCCTGCTAACCATGGCTCGATATGAGTGGTTTGAGGAATGGGAAGGGACAAAGCTTGGAAGGAGAGGCCTGGACTATCTGAAACTGAAAAGCGGTATGGCTGAGGAGCTGCTGGAGTGGGCACTCAGCATTTTCCCTCAACTGCGAAACAAGGTATGTGTTTGTATGTGTGCATGAACATCCTGTTCTTTGCATTCACTAACCACTTTACGAGGCTCACCGGTCTAACTGCTTGTTACTGCACACTTCTAATCAGCCAGTCACATGGCAGCAACTCAATGCATTTAGGCATGGACATGGTCCAGAAGATCTGCTGCAGCTCAAACTGAGCATCAGAATGTAGAAGACAGGAGATTAAATCAACTTTGAACGTATCATGGTTGTTGGTTCCAGATCGGCTGGTCTGAGGATTTCAGAAACTGCTGATCTACTGAGATTTTGCCCCACAACCATCTCTAGAGTTTACAGAGAACGGTCAGAAAAAGAGAAAATATCCAGAGAACAGCAGTTCTGTGAGTTGTTGATGTCAGAGGAGAATGTCCAGACTGGTTCCAGCTGATAGAAAGACAACAGTAACTCAGAGATCCACTGGTTACAATCGAGGTCTGCAGAAGATCATCTCTGAACAAACAACAACCTTGATCCAGATGAACCAGCAGAAGAACACACCAGGAATCACTGCTGTCAGCTAAGAACAGGAAACTGAGGCTACAATTCACACAGAATCACCAAAACTGGACAATAGAAGATGGAAAAACGTTGTCTGGTCTGATGAGTCTATTTCTGCTGCAGCATTCAGATGGTCAGAATTTTACATCAACAACATGAAAGGTTTTGGTTCCAACCCCACAGTCTACCTGAGTCTTGTTGCTGACCATGTCCATCCCTTTACGACCACAGAGTACCATCTTCTGATGCTACTCTCACCATGTCATAAAGCTGGAATCATCTCAGACTGGTTTCTAGAACAATGAGTTCACTGGACTCTGATGACTTCCACAGTCACCAAATCTCAACCCAAATTGTGAGCAATTTGAATCAGGAATCAGGAAGAAGTCAGACTAATCTTACTTTCAGGTAAGAGTTATCAGAAAACAGTCTTACATTGAGCCAAGATAAAGAGCTATGGGTTGCAGGTGTTTTAGAGGTTGCTGCCAGTAATCCAATACACATGTTGAGACGAGACACAAAAAGAGCAAAACCAACCATGAGAGGGACGCAGAGGGCCCTGACATACCATGACAAAAAATCAGAACTAGGTTGCAATTTATTCTAATTGTCAACAAAGTTTTTTGTGTTCAGGTTGTGATGGTGGAGGCTGCCACCCCACTGACCAATGTTCACTATTTGGGAGCTCCAAGAGGGGAAATGTATGCTGCTGAACACAACGTGGACCGTTTCAATCCGAAAGCGATCGCTACAACTCGAGCACAGACGCCCGTACACGGCCTCTACTTAACAGGTTACAATCTAATATTCTACAAAACAAAGCCAATGTCAAACAGATTTATAGGTTAAGACAGGGGTAGAGAACCCTGGTCCTCGAGAGCCACCTTTCCTTCATGTTTTCCAATATACGTGCTCTGGCTGGACACACCTGAACCAGGTAATTGTCATGAGTCCCTACTCATGGCTGTTACCTGGTTCTTACCCGGTTGAGAGAAATCTGACTTAAATCAACTTTTGAAGTAAGTTTGTAATCAATAATCTACAGTTGTAGATTGTCTCTTGTCTTTATTATATTTTTATTTTTTCAGGACGGTATATGGTTTGATTGTGTGAATATGTGTGTGTGCAGGTCAGGACGTGTTCTGCAACGGCGTGGCAGGAGCCGTGCATGGTGGACTGCTTTGTGCCTCAGCTGTCCTGAATCAAATCCTCTACATTGATCTTGTGCTTCTAAAATTGCGGCTTAAACACAGACAAAAGAAGTAGAGCTGGTAACAAGACCACAGAGTTGAGTCGTAAATGGCAATCTCAGCTTTTCAAACAAGTGACTTCACAAGTTATTTTCTTCAGAAAAATGTTCTTCCATAGACAGAAATAAAGATAAGCTGACGCTGGGCTGTCTTGTCTCTGCTTCTTATGTAAAATAACTGGTGCCAGCGAGGTCAGCTGACATAAAAAAGAATCCTTTCCGGGGAAACAAAGTATAAAGTATGTATTGATTGCATTGTTTATTTTGTTCTGAAGATGACCTGTTTGATTTTTGAAATCAGTCCGGATTACTGCAGACAACAAGTAAAGTAAAGTAAACAATTGGAGTCATGTTGGTTAAGTTATAACTTAAGAATAAGCTTCCTTAAACTATGTATAAAACATTAACAACCATTGCTAATGTGTTTATAAGTCATTTACCAGCATTAGTTGATGTCTTAGAAATGGCCTTTAAAGTGTTAAAAAATTTTAACAAGATTAATTTACAAACTATTTATTTACACATTCACAAATATTGTTAATATGTTAATAAAATGGGACTCACGGTTCCAAGTCAAAAACGACAGCATTGTCTTAAAACGTCTAAAAGCTTAATTTAATTTTTTTAAAAAGCGCCATAAAAAGGCCATTGCCTCAAAGAAAAACCATGCATCAAGTGAAAATGAAGTAAGGCTGGATTTCTGCATGGACAAGATGGGGCACTCTCTGCTCTCTGGCTCTCATTCAAAACAGCTGCTAGTGCTGATTGTTAGATGGAAAAGAGGGTGTGGCCTCTCGCTTCACTCCAGTTCCTAGTCTCACATGGTAGCTCTTACAGGCTCAGCAGAACTCAGAAGTGCTTTTCAGCAGAGTTTAGCCGTTGATTGGAGTTTTCATCTGCCGTTTATCGCCAAAAATATTTGATCCCTGGTTATTTTAATCAATTCTCATCCTCTGTCGCCCTCTTTGTTCCAGCTTGCAGTAAACCAAGAAACGAGTTGACTATGCGCAGGTCTCTGGCTGCTTAAGCTAGCACTGGCAGTAGGAGCGAAACTACCAGTACCGGGGCATTAGCGGCAGCAGCAGAGACTAACTCGTCGGTGGTACTGCCCGGCCCAGTACATCCAGTTTGCCTAGTGTCACAAGCACAACCCCTGCTGTCCTGGTTGCTCCCAGTCCTGCAGTGGCCGCTGCAAATGATGTCAATTCAGACTTGAACACTTTAACACCATCACAGCCCACAGCTCTGGGTTTCCCCAGGTGTAACTTTGGGAAGAACACGCGCTCATTCTGCCCAGATTGTGATGGTGGGAGACCGATGCATGCTTTTGTTTCCCGTGTCGTACATTTGTGGGAAACAATGACAGGGATTTGGTTTTCACAAAACATGGATTTAATAACTGGAAAAGGACGCTGGAAAAAGACGAGGGATTCACAAAGCATGCCTCAAGTCAATGCCACATAAAAAATACAAACTCCTGGTCTGAAATATCCCAGAGGGAGGCCACAGGGGAAACCATTAGTAATTTAATAGGACCCAAGTGAATTGAAGAAGATAAATATAATATAAAAACAAGAGAAGTTGTTCTAATCATTGCAGTGAATGAACTTCCACTTGGTGGCAGTGTGGAAAGCTCAAATGATTATTTCTCTGCAGGGATTTACTTAAAGTGGTTGACTACACACTGACAAAGGACCCCAAGTTTAACGAAATAAACAAAAGCCTGCCAAAAACTCCAAACTACACCTCCACCTATCCACAAGGAAAATATTGAATCATTGGCCAAATTGTCTTAAATCAAATCAAAGATAATTGTGACAAAGCAGATTTGCTGGTTTTTGCTTCAAAGGTGATGGAACCAGAGACAGATGCAATGTGGACAATCTGTCTGTCATGATCAGATTTGTCTGTAAAGGTCTTTCAGAGGAACACCTGATTGGTCTGCTGAACCTCAGTCAGTTAAATGCAGAATTTATTACCAACTAAATTCTTCAGCATCTTTCTGACTTGGATTCTAGTGCAGCTGAAATGATCAGTCAATGCTCTGATGGAGCTTCTGTCATGAGTGGAGTAAGGGGTGGGCTCAGGCCTCAATGCGAAAAAGGGTAGATAAAGATATCCCTCATATGCTCTGCTACCACCAGCTGCATTTGGTCCATGCAATGCAAGCAGAGCCGTGTGGGAAAACCTTTTTTGATCCGTAAGGATCCCCGCACTCATTCTTTCATCGTCATTATGTGTCACAGAGCTATGATGTTCCCTCCCTAAATTGACTGTTAGAGATCAGGTGAACAAGCCACCATGATGTGACCAAGTGCCGTGTGGAGAATCAGGATCCTATGAGGATCTTGACAGAGGTCACAGCGCACAGAGGCATCAGGATTACTGATGATGTTAAGGAGGCATCATTTCTTTGAAATAGGAATTTTTTTTCTAATAGTCTTGGGTTCCTTGGCTACAAATGTCATGCTGCAGGCTCATTCAGTTGACCTGTGCTGTGCTTCAGAGGTACTCGGTGCATCAGTGCAGACTCTGAAGCAGATGAGGGCTGAGGCAACTGAGACAGCGAGTATGCCTCCACCAGCTGCTAAAAGACAGAACAATGAGCTCAGAACTGACAGGTAGTGCTGTTCTGTCCACTGTGGGTCATGCAAAGACTCCTGGACTCCTTGCCAGTCTCTGAACAGAGCTCTTCTCGACATAGCAATTGTAAAGATGGAAACAAGATTCTCCAAAAGCAAAAGCAGTTTGATTGGTTTATTTCAAGCATAGATCGAAAAATACAGGACAAAACACACAATTATGTCAAACTCATTACAGAAACAATTAAATGCATTGATTAGAAAATAGAAAACAATCAAAAATAAAACACACTTATGTCACATTTGGTTCATTATTTTTTGTGATAATTAACTAAAGTCAGTCGAGTTTGATAGATTGCTTGAAAATTAGTGGGAAGAAGTGAGTTTATATAATCCCACCCCTACTTAATTACTTCATTTCACTGTTTTGCATGATTATTTAATCCAGTTGTTGTTTTTTTGTAATTCCCAATAGTAAAGTGAAGTGCTTGTTGATTATCGATTAATCTCAAACATTATTTCAGTAAACAGTAACATCAATCATACATTGTGTAACAGATATGTAATACTCATTGGTTATCATCAAAGTACAATGTTATCTTGATACAGAAAAGTAATAATTAAACATTGAGATCAAGTTTTAAAGTACCGTAGAGTTGTTATTAACCATTCTCTGAAAGAATTCTTAGATATTTTCAGTAAACATTAATGATTCACACAATATCTAATAATCATTGATTTTCTTTAGAACACATAATTACATTAATCCTGTAATCATTGCTACATATTTTGGATAGACTAAAGAAAATTAATACCATTGTGATTGTAAACTTTTCAGTAATCATCACAGCATATTACATAACATAAAACTAATTGATTGCATTTGAAAAAGCTTTGATTATTTCATCACATTCAAGTTCAGACGTTTGGAATTTGTCAGGATGGTGGTGAAGGACCCAAATGCAGGAGACAAGACTTTTGGCAGAAACATAAACATTTACTAAATAAACTTAAACATGACAAAACACGGAGAACAAACCAGTGATGTGACAGAGCAGATGCATGATGGGACATTGAGTGTGGAAGGGAACATATGTAGTGAGTACTCTGGTGAGGGCTCCCTCTGGTGGTCAGAGGAAGTCATGACTGGTTGAGCCCTGACAGAAATTATTCAAGCACCATTTAATCTTTAACTCGTCTTATCTTCATATTGTGAAATTAGAGTTTCTTTATACTTTTTCTTGAATTTATAAATACTTGAGCATTGTTTGAGCTCATTACTTAACTTGTTCCAGAGTTTGGTGCTACACACAGAAACTTTCCTTTATGGTTCTTATTAGGGTTGTCAGATTTCTAGCGTTAAAAACGCATTAATCTGACACGTGCTTGACGCCGACAATTTTTTGGACGCATTAATCGCGGACTTTCTCATACGTGCCTTTCCATACCGCGCTCGCGGGCGTCCCACCGTCCAACTTACCGGCTGCTCTCACTAGATCACGGGTGGGTCTCCAACCACCGAGCTGCGAGCTAAAACCGGCCCGGCGCTAGGACCTGGAGAGCTCCTGCACCCTAACCCGGCTCCGGTTCCCGTCCAGTACCACGTCTGGTGGTACCGGCCCGCGTCCCGAAGGCTGCAGACCCCCGACGTTCCGAACAGCAAGCTCACCGGGGGACGTTTTAAATGTTCTGGAGGTTTAAGCATGATCCAGCCCCAGCATAGCGGTCTGTCTGCCGGCATATTCATGGCGTGAGCTCCGCTGGACACGTCGCTCCATCGAGCTGCAGCCAGAGAACGCGGCGGCAGTAACAGACTGTCAAACTATCCACAGTGTATCCCGCTTTTCTCAGTCTTTAATGTTTTAAAAAACAAAAGTTCATTGGAAATGATAAATCTCTATTTCATTTATTACTGCAGCAGAGGAGAAAAAGATTTGGTCCTGACAAAAAATGAACATGAAAGTGTTATGGAAATTTTATTTTTGATGTTTTTTATTTTATTTTACTGAACGTTGATTGAAGTTTTGAATTTAAAATGCCCTTCACTTGCACTTGGGCTTTTGTTAGGCATTTTATGTTACAGCCTTTTATTGTTAAGAAAGTTTATCTCAATACAATGTTACAAAATAAAGTATTTCTGATGAAAACTGTTAATTTTGTCATTCTTGTTTTCATAATTAATGTAGAACTGCTAAATTTCACAAACCACACATTTTTTTTCCTTAAAAAAAGGCCACATGTAAATTTGCGATCAATCGCGAGTTAACTCTGGACAATGGGATTAATCGCGATTAAAAAATTTAATCGCCTGACAGCTCTAGTTCTTATCAATCTGACCTTGAAGTTCCTGCATCCTCTCAGTTTGTTCCTCCTTCATTTTCTAACAACTGTTTCTGGATATTGTACGGTAATGTTTTCCCACTAGCTCTGTATAGTAACTGTGCAGTGTAAAAATTAACAAGGTCATACAGTTTTAAAATCTGGATTGATAAAATTGTTGTTAGTGTGATCAAGATAACCGGCTTTATGTATAATTCTGATGGCTCGTTTCTGAAGCAAAAAGAGAGTGTTGTGGAAAAATGTTGAATCCGATGGAGGAACAGACGCATCTTACGGTTAACACAAGTGTTTAATAACAAAATCAGAATAATACACGTGGTGCACGCGAGTGTGTAGGGAAGCTCCTTTATGGAGGATTCCGCCGAACTGACGGGACCCAAGCGTTTTATAGGGCTGATCAAACCACCTTCAAAGCAATGGTCAGGACATGTCACATGGCCAATCTTGGTTGATCATTATCTCAGAGGCCTCTGCTTTCTGCATTTGTCTCAGGGTCAACATGTTATTTATGCCTTTACACCCCTCGGTTAAGGAGGATGTCATGTAAGGAACCATTTGGGAATGTTTACATTCAATCAGCATCCTGCCCTCCTGCTGGAGACGGTATATTGTAAACCCTTTCATCTTACCTTGGGAAAAGAAGCAGGAGAAGGCACTTGCATTTGTTCCTAAAAGGTGAAATGGTCATCTGTAGGCTAAAGCTTGGATTACCATTTTAAAATACATTTAGACAATGATAAGAATAAAACAATTTCTTTCACAGAGGACAATTCAAATCTGTCTTACATCAAACACTGCCCAAGTTGAAATTCTAACAAGCTGCAGACTGTTTTAAATATCTGAGAATGCATTCAGAGGCACGTGTTAATGAGCACACTAGGTTCATTCAAAGGTTACAGAGCTTCATTGAAAGGTTACATATAAGAGTAAAATGGAAATAGAATTTAATCAAAAATATTTTCTTATAAGAGGATGTAGTGAACTCTTATAATTATTACCCCAAATTTATATACAGCAGGTGAAATATGGTAATATTAAGGAGGAGTACAATAAATATCTACAATTGTATATTAATATATATTTGGATTTATTTATGATTGAAATACTTTTTGAAAGTTTAGTTTGTGTCTGATGTGTGATTTCCAACTCAGTTTGTTATCAATAACAATCCCTAAGAATTTGATTTCTGTAACACTTTCAATTAAGTCATTGTTAATGTGGTAAGTGGAAAGGTACGAGTACCGTTCGATAGGTCGATTGCACACAAAGGCAGGAGGCAGAGTTAAAAAATAAAATTTTACTACAAAAGTTCTAAAAATCAATAAAAAATGACAGAGTGCAATAAAACAATCACACAAACTAAATGGGGAAAAAGATCAGTTTAGCTGAGGCCCGTTTAGCTCCTGAAGGTGGAGGCCCCCAAAACAAAAACAGTCCCGGAGGACTGCTAACTTACCTGGCTGTTCGTCACCAGAAAAAAAAATCAGCACGCAAATTGCAGAGGCTCTGTTTATGGCGAGTTTGGGCTGTGATGTTTTCCGGAGCTATAAAATAAAACACGAGCAATGTGAAGTCCGCCGACAGCTTCCCAAGGCAGCCTGCCACCGCTACCTTACCTGTGAGGCTAAGCGGAAGTGCGCACCAGGAAGTGGGCGGTCCCAGAGGCCAGAAGATGCCCATGACGGCAAATGGAAGCCAGTGGCTCCAATTAACTTCCCTGCCACACCTGCAGCAATCTATCCTGCTACATTAACTTTAATTGAGAGCTCTGTACTGGCTTTGTAATTACCAAAAAAACATCACTTTAGATTTGTCTAGATTCAAAGATAGTTTGTTGTAATCCATCCATGATTTTATTTCGATTAACTCTGTGTTCAACAAATTGATAAGTTCCCTTTGATTGTCTTTAGAACAGAATATATTTGTGTCATCAGCAAATAAAATGAGTTTTAAAAGTTTTGAAGCATTGAATATATCATTGATGCAGTGCTTTAAGTGGGCCGGTGCGCTCCGGTGCTGAGCACCGGGACTTCTTTAAATCACACATCGGAGCACCGGCACTTCTCATCTAGTCAGGACCGTCCGGTGCTCTGATTAAATCAATTTAGACTTGGATATGCGGAGGAATCACGAAGTACGTGCAAGACATCCTACACATAAGAAATTATACAGTGCATAATTTCTTCTATACCGCTCCGCGCTCTATTCCAACAGTACAACACAAGCTCCTGATTATTCTTCCCCTCTCTCTCACTTATGGTGCAAAAAGAAGTAAACACATCCAGATAAAATAATAAAGAGAAAAACAGTAAAACAACCACAGACAACGACTCACGCAGACAAAAACCCAGATTTAAAATCGAATTTACCTAGAAAAACGAAAGTGAAGGTATCCCACAATTCATTGCGCTTGGCAGATAAGCCAAATTTGTACGTTAACGTCAGTGGGCATCTCTGCACCATGTTATCACTGGACAGAGGGAGTAACATCCTCGTATAAATGCCTTAGCTCAGGCGCCAAATGAGGCCAAATCTACCTTCAGTGACAGACCGAGTTTGTCGGAGTCGCGTTTTTAGGGCAGCTACAGTCCACAATCATGAGTACGCTTATTGGCAGTTCACATCCCTCCTTCCACTGAAAGCAGCTCGGGAGAAGATGTCAATCAAATTCTCAAGGTGGGGGCCAGCGGGCACCACACGCTGTAGTTTGACGCGTCTGATTGGTCAGTTTTTAACTTGACTAACTTACGGTAAGGACAAAAAGTATCCTGGAAAAAAATAAGAATTTGCAATAAGGACGTGTTAGGAAAATACACACTTGTTCAAAAGGGTTATTCTGATAAATAAAATCAGTAATAACATTTTATTTCTCTATAGAAGTTTACAGGATTTGGGCTTCTTGGAGCCTGCGGGAACTTCCTGTTTAGCACACGGGCAGTCTCGAGATTTCTACTCTACGCTGTCAACACAAACTTGTCTGAGCAATGTAATAAGCAAAAGAAATGACTTTAGCGTGAATGAAAACCCAATGATGATCTCGTGGCTACGGGGTGTTAAAAGAACGCGGGTGGAAACGGAGGCGGAGTCTCAGGCTGACGCCTCACACAGCCAGGTAATGACCATTGACTGTATAAGAAATAACTGGACAGAGCAAGCCGCCCTACTTCCGTGTTCATATAGGAAGTACCACTGGGTTGCAAAAAGGCCAAAGTCCCATTGACTTACATTGAGAAACAGACAGTTATTTCTCAGTCATTTTATATCTCAGAATAATCATTCTTCCTCTGCTGCTTTCTGCTTAACTTCTTTTTTCTAATCCTAATTTTTTTAAAGACTTTTTTCCATTATCACAAGTTATTATAGTTATAAATTGACCAATCAGATGGCTCAATTAGCGTTTGTGGGTCTGACGTCGAACGTCTGGGGGGTTTGATTGACACATGACGGGTAGCCAATGGGATCAGACTTCATCAATGGGTCCGTGAAGACTTTTTAACACCTACTTTACAATTCAACAATGTACCAAAATCATTGTCCTATTGTTGTTTTCCTCAATGGAATGTACCGATGCAGCAGTTTAAAACAACAAGAGGAGCATGCTGTCGACATTTTTAGATGAGGATTTACTCTGTAGAAATAGATTTCACTCTGAGGTTATGTGATTTGGACTTTTTTGTTTGTTTAATGTTCATTTTTCTTTTTTCTCTGTTTTGATTGTAGCTTATAAATTATAAGTTGAGTATCATACGGAATGGTACAGCTCCTCCATAAAATCACCAACCAAAGTTTCATCTTCAACTTTAAAATAATTAAATTTTTTATGAAAAAAATAATTAAAATAATTTTACAAACACACGTTAGTGTTTGATTACATTTATTTTTAGACTAGACTTGAGCTCCCTCTTTCTTATTTCATATTAAGACACGTTGAAAAAAGGACTTCTTTTTATCAATTAATATTTACATTCAAGATTCTATTTTATGTTTCGACTTCCGATAAAGAGAGCACCGCCACTTCTTGTTGTCCACTTAAAGCACTGCATTGATGTAAATATTGAACAGCAGCGGGCCCAGAATTGATCTTTGTGGGACACCACAACTTATCCCTTTGGCCTCTGATGTAAATTCATTCATCTTGACAAATTGTTTTCTTCCTGTTAAATAGCTTTTCACCCAACTTACTACTTTTTTACTGGCCCTCTTGTTCATTTTTTTTCTTTCTGTTTATGGATGTATCTTAAGTTTTTGTTACAGTTTTCCCCTGTTGCTTTGGCTCATTTCTTGAAACAGAAAGTAAATTTATTAAAATAAAAGATCATTTGGCTAAACATACTTACACTTTTCCAAAACAGTTTAGATCTCTAGAAAAAAAAAGTTTCTTCACCAAAACTCTTCAAACACACTTCAGCAGCTCATTCTTTTCCCAAGTAAAGAGTCAGAGCGCTTGTAATAACATGGATCCTTCTCGGGTGATTTTGCTCATTCTCATTCATTTAGTTCTCTTATCAAAACAACCTGGATTTTCCAGCAAAACACCATGGATCACCTGCAGACGCTCATATCCATCCATTCATCTTCCTGACTGCTTTGTCCCTTTCGGGGTCGCGGGGTGCCGGAGCCTATCCCGGCTGCTAATGGGCGAAGCCGGGGTACACCCTGGACAGGTCGCCAGCCTGTCGCAGGGCCTCAATCACACACACATACATACACTCTCACATTCACACCTAGGGACAATTTAGAGTCACCAATTAACCTATGAAGCATGTTTTTGGACGGTGGGAGGAAGCCGGAGTCCCCAGTGAAAACACACGCATGCACGGGGAGAACATGCAAACTCCACACAGAAAGGTCCCAAATCCCCCAGCTGGGATTTGAACCGGGGCCTTCTTGCTGTGAGGCAAGAGTGCTAACCACTGCGCCACAGTGCAGCTCCAGACGCTCATATCTTCTCCGGAGCTCTTTACTCACACGGATGGTCAGAGCCCTCAAAAAGAATTGTCTCTTTGTCAGTGTGTGAGCTCTGCAGGTCAAACCACTTAGACGTTTTTTCACAATAGAAGTCGAGGTAACTACACGTAGCAAGCATAAAAGATTTCAAAGTATCTTTCAAATTTGAACATCTCACACACGTACACATTAAACATTGAAACTTTTTCATTTACAATACAAAAAGGGCATATTCTTCTCTGCAAGTCCAATGTAAAAACTAACCCCTCCCCAAAAAATCAAAGCAGCCTACAGTACTGCAAATGGCATTCTAGTGT
This sequence comes from Oryzias melastigma, assembly GCF_002922805.2. Classification (NCBI taxonomy): domain Eukaryota; kingdom Metazoa; phylum Chordata; class Actinopteri; order Beloniformes; family Adrianichthyidae; genus Oryzias; species Oryzias melastigma. Next base: position 201,079 of record NW_023416890.1, on the reverse strand, counting down.
TAGGTTCACTGGTCACTGTTGGTCTCCTCCCTCTCAGGGTGATCATCTTGATGCTCCTGGCCATCTAGACGCTCTTCTCTGTTTGGCCAAAGATTTCCATCCATGTCGCAGCAAATGTTTTCCCTTGCAATGCAGCGAGGGAAGAAACAACGAGAATGTCTCATCCATCGCCTACACTGATCTCCAGTAATGTCCTCACATGCAGCATCGATTGCATGGAGCAGGGATCTCTGATCTTGAGTGTGATGTTCATAGACTCGCCACCTCCAAGCTGAAAAAACTCCTCAATGGGATTCAAAAAAGGAGAATAAGGTGGGAGAAAGAGCATTAACATTCTGGCGTGTCTGGCAAACCATGCTCTAATTAGTGGGCCCCGATGAAAGGTGACATTGTCCCACACAGTTACACATCGGGGTAGTGGAGGCTCGTGGAGACCCCTTTCATTTTCTGGGACAGAATGAAGAAAAAGTAAGAAGTGGCTGCACACATCGTGATGTTGCCCCCTTGCTGGCCTGGAATATCCACTTTGGCTCACTAGCCAATGATGTTACAGCCGCGCCTTCGATGCTTTGCCAGGTTGAACCTGGCTTTGTCAACAAACACAAGGATATGGGGTGACTCATTACCCTCCAGGGTCAATATTCTCTGCGATAGATAAAAGCAGAAAAAAATGAAGTTGAAAAGTCATACAGAATAGGAAATGGCATGTGTTTGTCTAAATTGATCATTATTCCAGTAATTCCTCAGATAGGATTTTTTTTCATGATTTTATGTCTAGTGTGTGAATAGAACATTAAGAAAAGACTAAAGGCAGACTCATATAGGAGAGGTTGTGCTGATTAAAATTATACAAAATAAGTAAGCAGGTAGTCTTTCAACTTTGTTTGGGATTAAATTATAAATCTAAATTAAGTACATCACTATTCCTTTACAGACGTATTTAGTACTTCAAAGAGTACTACCACTGAAAATATGAAGTATTTTTACCGTACGGTTTTTGAGAAAAGTACATCTGAAATACTATAAGAATGTTACATTTTTACGTCAGTTCAAAGGCTTTGGCTGAGACTCGAGTCTTAATTCTCAATTTGTTACACACTTAAAGCGTGTGGACAACATGAATTGACATCAGTTATTGCCCTTGGACACACATACATGTTTGCGGGCAATTCAGCAACGTGTATGTTGGCCACAATTAAAATGTGTGGCCAAGAAAAAAACCAACCTTGGACATATGTAAAATACGTGTGAGCAATACAGCAAGGTGAATGTTGGCCGAACTTTTTAAGTGAGACCAACATAATTTTCCATAAGTTTTTGTGGATCATCCCATACACACACACACACACACACATATATATATTTCCTATGTGTGTATATGTCCGTTATGTTTAAATTTCTTGTATCATGTATGCAACTGCTAAATAAAGTTTGATGGGGAAAAAAGACATCTATCCACCATGTTAACACAGTTATGAACAAAAACAAAGAGGAGTGATGTTAGAACCACAGCTGAGTTAACAGCAGCTCACTGACCGCAGTAGAAAACATTACAACAGGAATAAGTTTGACTTTAATGTCAGACATGCTGGAATCGTCTGACTTTAGATCTGTTTACAGGATTATGTGAAATTTAGGCAACTTTTAGCTGGTGAGAAAAGATCTTCTGCAGCTCCACGTCTCATAGCCAAAGCTAATGCTAGCGTTAGCATTAGCACAGATTAAGTCAAGTCAAGTCAACTTTATTTGTCAAATATACTGTGATACACAGCACAGATGGTGAGGTCATGACAGTTCCTGTTCCTGTGACGTCATTTCCGGGTGAGCGTTACCCAGTGCTTGGTCGTTGCTTCTGTAGCTCCTGCTTTTGACTACCTGATCTGTTGATATCTTAGTGTAAATCCTGTTTGTTACTTAAAATCTTAAGTAGCACCTTTTGTCTTTTAGTGAGTAAACTACTGTGTTAACCGTTGCTCTCCTAACCACACAAAGCGTTTACGTAGATTTTTCGTTAGCAAAACACCGCTAACCATAGCTTAGCATTGAGCTATGGATTCCTCCCCGTCTTCTTGTTCCCCTCTTTCCTGCTCCATGTGCCATATGTTCAGCGAGGACCCTGCCTCCTTTACTGAAGATAGTGGTAGATGTGTGAAGTGCAGTCGGATTTTAGACTTGGAGGCCAGGCTAGAGCAGCTAGAAGCACGGGCCCGCACAGTGGAAGCTAAGCCAGCTAGCAAGGTAGTTACTCGTAGCGCGGGCCGCGCTACTTCCAGGGCTAACAAAGCTAGCATCCCAGCACCCCTCCCGCAGCCGGGGGAAACCCAGGATGAGGATGGGTTTGTACCGGTGGGAAGGAAGCATAGTGCAAAAGGCAAACACTTAGAGCACCCGAAGCTTCTCGTGTGTAATAGGTTCTCTCCCCTCAGCGACGCACCCGCTGAACCCCAAACTCTGGTGATTGGCTCCTCTGAAGTTAGACACGTGAAGCTCCCAGCGGCTACAGTCAGGTGTTACCCGGGGGCCAGAGTTGGTGACATCGAAGGAAACCTCAGGTTGTTAGCCAAGAGTAAGTCGAGGTTCCGTCGAGTCGTGATTCACGCAGGCGGTAACGACGCCCGACGGAGACAATCAGAGATCCTCAAACTGAACGTAGATTCGGTGTGTAAGCTTGCTAAGTCGATGTCCGACACAGTAATTTTCTCTGGTCCTCTGCCAAACCTAGTCAATGATGAAATGTACAGCCGCTTTTCATCATTTAACCGCTGGTTAGCTAGATGGTGCCCAGAAAATGGCATTACTTTTGTGGACAATTGGAACGTGTTTTGGGGGAAGCCCGGTCTCATGCGGAGAGATGGCATCCATCCTACTTTGGGAGGTGCCTCTCTTCTTTCCAGGAACATTTGTGCTAGCTTTAGTCCTGCAAACTGACAATCCAGAGATGAGACCCGGGCACAGAGCAGCAGTTTACAACTCTCCTCTGAGCCGCCTTCAGCGCTGGTGCAAACCCCAAACAGGGACAGCTCAGCAGGTCCTAGCTCTAGCTTTAGCTTGTGTACTGAAAGACAGGTGAGAGGAGTGAGACACAGAAAGCTAAAAGTGTTAGCTGCTGATACTCTCAATAATGAGCAAAACCATGAGGTCATTAAATGTGGATTGCTAAACATTAGATCAATTTCTTCAAAGTCCCTCTTAGTCCATGAATTAATTAATGACAATAAACTTAACCTACTAGCTCTAACAGAAACCTGGCTACAACAGGATGATTATGTCAGGCTGAATGAAGCAACCCCCCCTAGCTATAAAAACCATCAGAAATCCAGGATTTCTGGGAAAGGAGGTGGGCTAGCTGTAATATCCCATGCAAGCTTACTTCTTAACACTAAAGCTAAATACAATTATAATTCCTTTGAAAACATTGTTTTGTCAATAAATCACACAAGCAGAAATACTGAAAAAGCATTCTTATTCATAATTATTTATCGCCCTCCCGGCCCGTATTCAGAATTTTTAACAGAGTTTTCAGATTTTTTATCAGCTGTTGTTCTACACTCTGATAATATCCTAATGACAGGAGATTTTAATATTCATTTAGATGACTGTAATGACTGTCTTGGGAATGCTTTTGCAGCCTTATTAGAAAATGTTGGTTTCACACAAAATGTAAATGAACCCACCCACTGTCACAAGCACACCCTGGACCTTGTTTTAACTTATGGCATAGAGATTAGTCATCTGAGTGTCCATCCTCACAACCCCATACTTTCTGATCATTTTTTAATTACCTATCAGTTTATATTAGAAAACACCACAGCTCCAGTGATTAAGAAAGAGCTGAAACGAACATTATCTGACCGTTCTGTATCTGAATTTAAACTCTCAGTCCAACCAATGTTTAGTAACATGTTAGATAAATATTCTCAGAGCTCTTTAAGCCCCGTTGATAATGATGAGTTTGTCAATGATACCATGCAAGCCCTCAGAGGAACACTTGATGCTGTTGCCCCTCTGAAGCTTAAGCTTGTTAGACAAAACAGAGTAGCACCGTGGTTTAACGCTGAAACACGTTCCCTAAAACAAATAACTCGTAAATTAGAAAGAAAATGGCGCCGTTCTGGCTCAGAGCACTCTCTGAATGCTTGGAAATGCAGCCTCTTAAGCTATAAAAAATCCCTGCGTAAAGCGAGAACTCAATATTACTCAACTTTAATAGCAGAAAATGCAAATAATCCACGATTTCTCTTTAGTACTATAGCCAGGCTGACCAGCAGCCACAGCTCGGTTGAACCACATATTCCTGCTACTATCAGCTCTGAAGATTTCCTTCAATTCTTTGATAATAAAATCTCAAATATTAGACAGAAGCTAAATGTGGTTATTCCCACTATCGACCCAAAGCAGGCAGAAGTTGTAGAAATAAAGGCATCCATAGAAACGTCTGTAACATTAGACTGCTTTACTGCTGTCGACCAAGCAGAAATAGCATCAGTTATTACGTCTTCTAAAACCTCCACTTGTCTCTTAGACCCAATCCCCACTAAACTTTTTAAAGAAATCTTCCCCCTAATTAGTGAATCTATTCTAACCATAATAAATGCCTCCCTAGAAACTGGTTATGTGCCTCAGTCTTTTAAATATGCTGTTGTTAAACCTCTTTTAAAAAAGCCCAGCCTGGATCCTGACATTCTGGCCAACTATAGACCAATATCTAATCTCCCATTCATATCTAAAATCCTAGAAAGAGTTGTAGTAAAGCAGCTGCAGTGCCACCTACAGGACAATAATCACTTTGAAGATTTTCAGTCAGGGTTCAGACCTCACCATAGCACTGAAACTGCACTGGTCAGAGTTACCAATGATTTGCTATTAGCTTCAGAAAAGGGACTAATCTCTGTTCTGGTCCTGTTAGACCTCAGCGCAGCCTTTGATACCATCGACCACAGCATCTTACTCCAGAGACTAGAGCATGACATAGGGATCAGGGGATCTGCCCTCCAGTGGTTTGAATCCTATTTATCTGATAGATACCAGTTTGTTAATGTAAATGGACAGTCCTCTCATTGTACTAGAGTTAGCTACGGAGTCCCTCAGGGCTCAGTTCTAGGGCCCATTCTGTTCACGCTTTACATGCTGCCTTTAGGAGACATAATCAGGAAACACAGCATTAACTTTCACTGTTATGCAGATGATACACAGCTGTATTTATCCATTAAACCAGATCAGAATGACCACCTAGAAAAACTGAATTCCTGCATCAGAGACATTAAGACCTGGATGACAATTAATTACCTCCTCCTGAACCCAGAAAAAACTGAGGTCATGATACTGGGTCCTAAACACCTGAGAGATGCTCTCTCAGATCAGATAGTCTCCCTGGATGGTGTAAATGTTGCCTCCAATTCTTCAGTCAGAAACTTAGGGGTTTTATTTGACCAGGATTTATCATTTAAGGCTCACATATCTCAAGCTTGTAAAACTGCATTTTTTCACCTACGCAATATCGCTAAGATTAAAAATATGTTATCTAAAAGTGATGCTGAAAAACTCATCCATGCATTTGTTACGTCTAGACTGGATTACTGTAACTCTTTACTGATAGCATGCCCTAAAAGTTCTTTAAAAAGTTTTCAGCTTGTCCAGAATGCAGCAGCAAGATTGTTAGCAGGAACTAGCAGAAGAGAACACATCACTCCTGTGTTAGCTTCTCTCCACTGGCTCCCAGTTGAATTTAGAGTAAAGTTCAAAATCCTCCTGTTAACATATAAGGCTCTGAATGGTGTGGCCCCATCCTATATTAGAGATCTCATAGTTCCTTACCAGCCAATCAGAACACTTCGCTCACAGAATGCAGGACTGCTTGTAGTTCCTAGAATTTCTAAAAGTACAGTTGGAGGTAGAACCTTCAGCTATCAAGCTCCTGTTCTATGGAATAAGCTCCCAGCTCATGTCAGAGAGGCAGGTACAGTTTCTACCTTCAAAACTAGCCTTAAAACATTCCTATTTGGACAGGCGTTCTGCCAGACTAGCCAGTAATCATAGAATAATTAACATAATGCTCCCATACTGTTCTGAAGTTTGGGGAAATAATTATTATAATCACATACTTCTCCAATATATGCTTGCAATATAAATTATGAAATATGTATATTCTCTACATAATAACATAGAAGGCTGCTAGAAGTTAGAAGCTGGGGAAAGTATGGTGCACTGGGGCTCTGTCCTCTTTTCCATCTACTTCTCCTCTCCTCTACTTTTTTATTTACTTCTAATTGTATGCCTTTGTTGGTGGTGCAGTATAATTCACATGTTTTTCCTTCTCTCCGACTCCCCTGTGGGAGACCGGGAGAGATTGCAGTTTCCGGGAGACTTGTTGGTGATCCTGACGAAGCCCCGCCCATCTGGATGAAGCCCCGACACCATCCTGCATCTCTGAGTGGGAGTGATTCCTGGTGGGTCGTCTGTCCTCCTGCTCCTGGTCGTGGACTGCAGTTCTGCTTCATCTGGACTATGGACTTAATCATCACTCGTCCCTCAGCTCTATATGAATGAACTCTACTCATATATGCAGTTTTAGCAGCTAACTTTTCTTTAACCGTTCTGGTATCGCCTGTCCGTCCTGGGATGGGATCTCTCCCTCATGTGGGAATCCCTAAGGTTTCTTCTTTTTTCCTGACTCAGGTTTTTTAGGAGTTTTTCCTTACCGCGAGGGAGGGTCTAAGGACAGGGATGACCGTTCTTTATAGTCTGTTTAGTTTTTACCTATTGTGCATATTTTATGACTCCATCTGTGCATCTGTAAAAACTACAGGCATGAAGCCCAATGAGGCAAATTGAATTTGTGATATTGGGCTATATAAATAAAATTGAATTAAAAATTGAATGAAATTTCCTTCCTCTCATCCCACAGTGCAAATAGCAATTATAGTAGCAGTAATAGAATAAAAATAATAGCGGTAGCATGTAGCCTGTCCGCTCCTCTGTGTGAGGTGTAGACATTGTCCAGGATGTTGTTACCTCTCGTGGGAAAGTTGATATGTCCATGGAGCTGTGGAAACACGGTCTTTGGATTTGTGTGGTTGAAGTCCCCGGCCAGGATGAGAAAGGCGTCGGGGTGGACTGTCTGCTGCTCACTGACGTGCTGATATAGTTCATACAGAGCCTCACTCCTGTTGGTGGTGGAGCTGGAAGGAATGTATGTTGGTACCAGCAGTACGGAGTTAAATTCCCTCGGCGGGTAGAATGGCCGACATTTAATGATCATAAAATCTGCCAGTGGAGAGCAGTGTTTGTAAACCACAGCAGCATTCCGGCACCAGGCATCACTGATGTAAACACACAGTCCACCGCCACGGGATTTCCCCCCCACGACGAGCGTCCTGTCGGCCCGGTAGCATGTTAGTCCCGCTAGCTGAATAGCACAGTCCGGGACGCTGTCTGTTAGCCATGTTTCCACAAAAACGTAGACGCAGCACTCACTCGCGGTCTTGGACGACATGCGGAGAAGGCGGATGTAGTCCATTTTATTGTCCAGAGAGCCCACGTTGGCCAGCGTGATGGTCGGGATAGCAGGCCGGTGAGGGCTGGCTGCTAGCCTGGCTCGGATGCCTCCACACTTTCCCCTCTTTTGTTTCCTCAGCAGCCACTTGTGGCGCCTCCACTCTGGCCTGGCTGCTGGAGTGGGGGTCGGTGCTTAAACGGACCTCTGGAGCAAACCGTTGTAACGTAGCTTGACTAGATCGATCTCCGGAGTATGGTTCAAATCCGTAGTTCCGCCAATGGAAGCAGGACCTCGCGGGTGTATCCTCGCATTTGGTCAACACCAGATATGACAAAGCGAAAAAAAAACCACAAAAGTGACAAACAGGACGTAAAAAAACACGAAAACGGGAAAAAGAGGAGCCGCTGCGTGTGGACGCGCCGCCAGTTACCAGTAGTTAAAAGAATAAAAGAATAAAACCATAATTACCTTCATAATCAAACAAGCAGCATTCACTGAAGTACTCGTAACCTTTGTCTAACTTTGTCAGAGAGAAATAATCCACGACTGGTTTAATATCATCCAGAGTTTGTGGATCAGCTGAGCTGCTGTTCTGACTGCAGATTACTGACATTTATACTTTGATTTGGGAGTGATCTAAGAGAAGGAAACGAACACAACCAGGTAGGACATTCATAAAATAAATATTGTACAAATTTCGGTTACAATTGGTTAGGTTACCTCTAATTATTTACATAAAATTGATTTAAACAGTGTTCAGCTTTGTCGTTCTAAACAAGCTGGGAGCCAATCTGCACCAGGATGTGTGACTTCACGTGAAGAAGAGTCTATTAACATGTATACTACTGATGTACGACTCATGAACGAATCGTTCAAAACTCGCGAGTCACTTTACTGATTCGAGAATCATGAGTCATCTTCCCCACTGACTCATTAATTCATTTCCTTCCACCAAGGAGATCTTACACTTGTAGAAAAATATCCAGCTTATCACTTAAAAAAATTATCTTCCCTGTGAGAAATAAAAACCCTCAGAACCAAGGATGGAGTGGGTAATCGGGAGAGTCGGGAGGATTCCCGGTGGGCCGCTTCATTCATGGGCCGGTCATTCGCGTCACGGAAAAAATATTCACGTTAGATCAGGGGTCTCAAACTCAATTTAGCCGGGGGCCACTGGAGGCAGAGTCTTGGTGAGGCCGGGCCTCATCAGGATTTTCACAAGAAAAGCGCTGATAAAACATTCCAATGTTCTCAAATATCTTTGTTTTTAACACAAAATAATGAATGAAATAAATAAATATATTAAATAATGAATTAAAAAGCAGGCAAATCAGTTTTCAGGCAAAACGTTTTCACAGATGTATACCCAGATATTGGGCTGACATACACATTCTCATTCAGCTTTTATTTTCCCAAGTTTCATGTCAGAACCGTCTCCATTCTGAAGTTCATTAAAAACAGGCTGAAGCATGCTCACTCTGGACCACTTGGAGGCATTTATGCTCATGTCAACAGAAAAATAAAATCTCATGTCCATTGACTGTGAAAAAGTAACAAATAAGATTGCAGAAACTGGTTCACTTCTTAAGTGGTGACTTATGCTGTAGATTCTGGAGTTATTGTGGGAATGTTTTTTCAAATGTTTAAAAAAAGTTAAATTTTTCCTTCACATTGTCATACAGGGAAATGTTTCTGATAAACAAAAAGTTTTTATTATAATTATTTATTT
>NW_023416890.1:138818-191675 GCF_002922805.2 Oryzias melastigma | reverse complement strand
CATTCTAAATGCTTGCCTAATTTTTCATGTGGTGAAAAATGAAAAATGGGCCGGGCTTGACCATTAAACTCCCGGGCTGAAAAGTTGTCCCACTCCGCCCCTGCTCGGAACAAAGCTCAAACAACACGATTGTTTGTTCTGAGCTTCACGGCTCTGCTGACACCTGCAGCTCCTCACCCCTCCCAACCGGAGAATCTGTTGGTCACTCCCATGCCCCTCCCCTCGCTCAGGTGCTGCTAGCTCATAGACTGTATATAAAATAACTGGACAGAGCAAACCCCCCTCCTTCCGTGTTCCATATAGGAAGTACCACTGGGTTGCAAAAAGGCCAAAGTCCCATTGACTTCCATTGAGAAACAGACAGTTATTTCTCAGTCATTTTATATGTCAGAATAATCATTCTTCCTCTGCTGCTTTCTGCTTAACTTCTTTTTTCTAATCCTAATTTTTTTAAAGATTTTTTTCCATTATCACAAGTTATTAGAGTTATAAATTGACCAATCAGATGGCTCAATAAGCGTTTGTGGCTCTGACGTCGACCGTCTGGGGGGTTTGATGGACAGATGGCGGGTAGCCAATGGGAGCAGACTTCATCAATGGGTCAATGAAGACCTTTTAACACCTACTTTACAATTCAACAATGTACCAATCATTGTCCTACTGTTGTTTTCCTCAATGGAATGTACCGATGCAGCAGTTTGAAACAACAAGAGGAGCATCCTGTCGACATTTTTAGATGAGGATTTACTCTGTAGAAATAGATTTCAGTCTGAGGTTATGTGCTTTGGACTTTATTGTTTGATTAACGTTCGTTTTTCTTTTTTTCACTGTTTTGGTTGTAGCTTATAAATTCTAAGTTGCGTATATGCGCATAAAATCCCCAACCAAAGTTTGCACTTTTCCAGCTTCAGCCTGAATTAGACCCAGCCGTCTGAGGAGCGCGAGACAAACTTGAAAGGACCTGGTTGTATTTTTAAACAGAAAAAAGATCCAGCTGTTCACTTGTTGGGATGGTTATTTATTTTAAATACCGCTGAACGCGCTTCTCACGTATATTTGATCAGACTGTAACGTGGAAGCGAATGTGAAGAGACAAGCTGCTACGGTGCGCGGCTCCTCCTTCGCGCGCCGTTCTGCAGCGACGTCACCCAAATGCTCCTTTTATCTCGACAAAAAGGAATATATGTAAGTAAATCCCAAAGGACCACTGACAGAATCAAATGTTGGAATGGTTCTCCCTCAAAGGCTTTAACAATGACTTGTAAAATTCTCCGGTGTTATTAAAGTGGAAGCTGTTTACATCCGCGGTCTCGTGGTCGAGGCGTGGAAAGAGGCGGAGACTCCCAATAAACTCACTCCAGATTGGCGACAGTACTTCCTATAGATTCCATGACTCAGCTATTACTCACAGAGGCTCAGACCAATCGCTGAAGATGGGTTGCAGACGTTTGCAAAATGGCGATAGTGACGGTCTACCTTTGAGAGGAGTGGAGGTAATGCATTTCCAATGGGGGACCTCATAGTTCGATTAGTCCATTACTTTTACAGTCTATGTGCGAGCTGCACTCTGAGTCCGGGCTGAATCACATGGGCGTGTTCGAGTCAGGACTTGGTCAGGACTCATATGAGTCATTTGATCCACCTCGTTTCGAGCTGAATCAAATGAGTGATGACTCAGAGCTCACCAGACACCCAAACTGTGGGGTTTGGGGCTGGGTTTCATCATGTTTCTGTTTTTACCTTTGTTTTCACCCCCTCTTGTTTTAGGTGTGTTTACTCATTTCCTTTTCCACCTGGTTAATTGGTCTTAATGGGTGCACCTGTGCATGATTATGGTTTCAGTTTAAAAGCTGTTGTTCACTTCCACTTGTTGCCAGATTGTTTTGTGTACTACTCTCGAGTACTACAAGCCTTCCAGCTTCTTAAAAAAACTTATCAAAAGAAAGAAAATAAATAAAACATAATCCTTCTGCAAACATCTGCCTCTGCGTTTGTGTCCACATCCGGATCCTGACACGAACAGCGCCTCCTCCGAGCTGAATCACGAGTCAGGACTCATGAAGGAGCAGCTATGATTCGTTCAGGACTCAGAGCTCACTGAAGAGAACTCATTTCAGACTGAATCGAGTCAGGACTCATATCTCTGACCAATCACAGAGAAATTCACCTCGTTAGGAGGTGAATCGTTTGAAAGAATCTCTCAGCAGCTCGTCCTCGCTCTGAAGCTTGTAGGAATCCATTGTGCTGGAGCTATAGATAGATAGATAGTCCTTTATTCGTCCCACGGTGGGGAAATTGCAGTGTTACAGCAGCATTGCAGATAGGTAAAAAATTGAACAATTAACATATTTACAACAGAGCTAAATAAGATAAAAAATACAAAAAGAAGAGATGAAAAAAAAAGAAGAAGCAATTGCACTGTGGATATGATTTATGTTAAATAAATAAATTGCACAACATATTTTTAAAAGTAGTTTGGAAAGACTGTGAGATAAAGTGACAACAGCAGGAATAAAAGTGACTAGTGACTAAACGGATCAAACGGTTCACTAGGAGCAGCTCCGATTGTACAGTCTCACTGCAGCAGGTAGGAGTGACCTGCGGTGACGCTCTTTCAGACACCTGGGATGGATCAGTCTGTGGCTGAAAGAGCTGCTTAGGGACAGCACCGTGTCACAAAGGGGATGGGCGTCGTTCCTCATCAAGGATGATAGCTTGGCTACCATCCTCCCTTCCCCCACCTCCTGCACAGACTGAAGCGGCAGCCCCAGAACGGAGCTGGCCTTCCTCACCAGCTCCTCCAGCTTCTTCATGTCTGCTGAGGAGATGCTGCTGCACCAGCAGACCACTCCATAGAAGATTTCTGATGCCACTACGGAGTCATAGAAGGACTTTAGGAGTGGTCCCTGGACTCCAAAAGACCTCAGTCTCCGCAGCAGGAAGAGTCTGCTCTGCCCTTTTTTGTAGAGTGCAGTGGTGTTATTGGACCAGTCCAGCTTATTGTTCAGGTGAACACCCAGGTACTTGTAGGACTCCACTCTCTCAATGTCCCTTCCCTGAATGTTCACCGGCGTTAGTGCAGAGTGGGAGTGCCTCCGGATATCCACCACCAGCTCCTTTGTTTTCAAGTTAAGAGGTTACGACGTAACCGGAGCTGCTGTAACAGGCTGCCACTCGGGCGGCGCCAGATTTTAGGAAATGGCTTTAGCTTAGCTTAGCTTTAGCTTATCAGCCTGTTTGACCGGGACGAGCTGCTTCCTCTGCTCAGCTGCTGCTTTGCCCTGATGGTCTGCTGCCATATTATTAAGATTTTTGTTTTCATTTTATGTCTTGCAAAGCAAATAAAAGATTATTAATCAATTCCACCACTTTTTAAAAATATAAACTGACCTTGTTATCAAATTTGCTAATTTCATTGCTCTAAAAGTGTAATAAAACTACAAAACTCATAGAAACTCAGTTGATTTCTGCTCTTTAACAATATGCTCTCTTGTTTGCATTTTATTTATTTTCACTTTATTTTTGAAGAAATCTAATTGGAGTTATTAATACATAAAAATTAGTGTTTTTTTATTGTAAATAATTATTTTTTTCTGTCCCACAATGCAATGATTAGTTTGAATTTTTTCATAATTAATTTAGTCATATGAATTTGGACCTAACATATTTTACTTTGCACTTCCTGGTTAAGTGACTCAGTGACTCAAATGACTCAAATGATTCGATTCACTTTGGTGGGTGACTCATTAAAACTAGAGTCAGTAAAATGAATCAAAAATTGCATCACTAATGTATACTATTTTAAGCTTTAAATTGATTCTTTAAATGCACCAGCATTTGCATTTAACAATACCAGGACACAGCTGTGCTTTTATTTTGAAAACATTGTTGTATGGGCGGAAGTGATTGTCTTACTTCCGGTTTGCTGTGAAGGAGGGAACAAAGAGCAGAGAGGCTAGCAGGTTAGCCATGTTTGAATAAATTAAATTGATAAATATATACATCTCTCTCTATACAACTTGTAGATTGGTATGTTCCCGTCTCGGCCGTGCTTGTGTAGGAATGACGTAACGCAGTGGTGAGCGTTTCAGCAGCGGCACCTGAAGCTTTGAGCTTTCGGGCTGTGGCCTTGTCACGTTCCCAGATGCTAAACGGCTTAAATTGAGGTTTTGGTTTTTAAACGCAACAATTTTAGCTTAAATGTAAACTTCTATCACTGTCGTGTCCGCTGGATCGTTTATGTTCAGACTGGTCGCTCAGACCTTGGGTAGTTTTTTCTTCATTTATTTCTTAAATAGTGCACTAACTTGATTTTTTGGACAATGTTCGTTTGTTTCTGTTTCCCTGTGCAGTCGAATTCAGTGGAGCAACTCTTACGCAGGAATGTCGAGTAAGTACACTGTACACCTTTGATGTAAAATTATACTGAAACATCCACAATATTAACAATTTATGCCGTATTAATTAGGTATGTGACAAAAAAAAATTAAGTGGATTGCTCTTATCTGTATATTACCAGAAAGGGCTGAAAGAGAACATTTCAATGGTATAAAGATCATTAAGATAGCTCAAAGAATAAGAAAGTTAGCGCATTTGAAGTGATCAAAAGAATGGTTAATTTTATTCCTGACTAAACAGCAAAACTGTGACATTATTGTGACCAGAAATAAAGATTAGAATCTTTAAACTGTCGTAATTTTCTCATTACTTATCCAATCCACAAAAGGGGGATATTGTTGGAAAGCTAATCAAACGAACTTCAAGAATTAGTTCACAAATGTGGTCTTAAATCAATATTCATTTCCATATTGCCAAATAATCATACAGAAATCTGCTAGTGTATGTTTGTAGACATCAGTAGCATCCCGTCAGCTTGCTGTATTTTGTTCCAGCATTCAATTCTTGAACACAGAGACTTGCGATTGAAAAAACAATACCTCAGAGTTTTTCCTGGCTTAAAATAAGGTGGTGGTGTCTCATCGCGGCCTCAGATTCGTGTACCTTAACTTTTGCTCCCTCGAGCAAATGTATTACTAAAGGACCATTTTAGCAGGTATATTTACATAAATAAAGGACAAATTAGTATGATTTCATTTCAAGTTTATTTCTCTATTTTCTTCTAAGTACTTCTTAGTAAATAACACCTCATGGAAACTAACAGATCCATGGACATTCACTGAACATGGGATTATACAAGAAACATGTACTCATTACCACTCAGGTACTCATTTGTACAATGAACAGCCTATAGCAGAGCATTTGACACGTCAATGTTTCATCTTATTGACCTTATTCCTGGGGCCTCTCATGCAAAAGGGATTATGGGTGCAACTTCCGGCATAGCAACCGGAAGTTACCCGGCTCTATTTGTTTCCACTGAAAGTTGCCGGTTTTGTTAGCTCTAGCGGTGCATGCAAACTTTAAAAGCGTGTTTTACTTAATCCCTCAAAGCGATGCATCCCTCATCGCAGCATGTAAACACAAGCACGTGAAGAGATAACGTTACAATTGATCAGCACTGTGTGCTAACTCTGGCAGAAATAGGCAGAAATAAAGAATTATGATGTGAACTTTTAAGATGGTTTGTAGCTTCACCACCTGCCGCAGCTGAATTGAGAAAGTAGCTAAAAACAGTAGCTAAAAATGCTACTAAATGTTATGTTTTTTAAGGTCATCCTCCAATCCCTCAATTTTGTTACGTCGCCTCTTTTAAGACATGACAGCTGGTTTTTCCACATTTATATGTAGTTATAGATCCAAAACAAAAGGAATTGCGCTGTCGGCTCTACAGTTGTAATGTAAATACATGCGAGTTCCGGCGTCTACCGGAAGTTTCACCTATAATTCATGCAAAGGCTCATGGGGGCTGGGAATAAGGTCAATAAACCTTTTCTGAATTTTTTAACCACAACATTAAAGAGGTCAAACAAAAAAATAAGATGTAATTTCAGTCTGCACTTGTGCAGCAGGTGCAGGTAGGAAGGATCTATACAACACCCGCAGGAGAAAGCCACTGCTCTGTTTGTAACCAGTGAATGGGGCTTTTATTGCATCAGGGAGTAGTGAAATAATGAAAGTACTGTAGTACATTCGAAAATCCCTTGCTTTTCTCCCTTTTTTTGAAACCCCCCTCCCCCCTCTCTCTTTTTTTTTATATACAATTATTATGCAAATATTTTGAGTCTGTTTATATGTGTCTATAGGTTGTAAAATACCTTATAAATGTTTTATTATATATATGTTTTTAAGCTTTAAACAAATAATTGCAGGATGTTATTTTGTTTTTTGTTGTTGATCCAGATTGCCAACCTTGTTGGATTTAAGTCCTGTTTTAATGCCAGAAACAAATGAAGGAGAAAAGCTGCATGTTTCATTAAAGGCTTAATTGTCTTAATTTTTTGTTAGCATAAAGCTTAAAAACTTCAAGTTTAAAGCTAATGATGGTTAAGATGAGTGTTTTACATCCACCCGCTGTGTAACTACAATACTTAGTCGACTAATAAAATAATCGTTTGTCCAAACTAGTTAAAACTAAGTGCTGATTTTTATGCCAAAATCAAGTCTATGATCAATAAATTACATCAAACATGTGCTAATGATTGTCAACATTAAAACCCAGTCGTTCCTGGTGAGGAACAGCAAACTGCTATTAAGGCGAGGTTGTAAAAGACAGTTTCACATAATGATGAGATTGAGCACCACAACAAGAAACAAGGTAGTTCTACTGCATCACCACCAGACAAAGATTTCAGAGTGTGCTGTAACAGACCTTCCAGGATATTGCGATGTTGCAACTATGAACACAAATTCAATCAAAACTTTAAGTTTTAACTGCAACTCTACTGCAACTTTGACCAATCTACCATGACAACAGTCATGGGCAATGACAGAGCTTTGCAACTGTTTCCTGAGTGACTCCTTCCCTGGAGTCATGCTCTTTTTTATTAACTCTGAGCTGAGTACGAAAGAAAGACGGAGAGAGTCTCTGGAAAAATAAGTAAAATTTGGCACCATTTTACTCTAATTGATAATGCAAAGGAAGAGTGAAGAGTCGCAGGAAAATAATTTCATTTTGCAAATACCTGCACCTACAAGAGTTATTGTTGTCTTGTAAGCAAAGAGTGTTCACATCAAACGTTGATTAGATTTGTCTTTTCTTTATTCACTGGAATTTTTTTAAAGAAATAAAAGTGATGAACATGTCAGTTTTTGGAAGCATTTTTTAACACCTGCATAAATAATCTTTTTCTCAGCTTTTGATTATGAGAAGACTGAATATGAGCAACTCAATTCTGAAATAGAAAGTCTTCAAAACAAGTAGAGGTCTGGTGAAATTTTAAACAGTGGACCTAAAAGTTGTACAATGACAAACGTGCTAAAAAAAAAAAAAAAAAACAAAAAACTCAAACACGTAAGTGTATGTTTCAACTTTTTAAAACTGAAAATGCTTACTATTGCTTTTTAAACTAGCGTGAAAATATAAATTAACTTTTCAAAGCTGTTTCCTGTATACTTTTTTGTGATGGTATGCTAATCATGACATAAATGAGAGTCACGTTTGCACACCTTTCATGTGTTGTCTACAGTAGGGCTATGACGAGTATCCGGGTGCTCGGGTATTCGTGATTTGCTCCCGAAAATTCGAGTACGGATACTCTCGACGTCCAAGATCGCTGATTTGCGATCTTTATAAATGTAGTAAATTGTAGTAAAATATGATCAAAATATCACCTGGGAACAATGTATTTTTGCTCTGAAATGCAGATTAATGTAGGATTTTAAGTTTACGAACTAAAACAAAGAGCCGCGGTACCGCCACCGGAAGTAAACATATCTTCGTGACGACGAAGCTTCCGGTTTTCAAAGTAAAACTAGCGAGAGGTTTTTTTCTGTTCAGAAACTGAGACTGAAGTTCCGCTCACAGGCATAACTTCTGAAACAATGAATTAGGTTTAGTGTTTACATTCTTCTGGTTATGGTAACTCTTCAACGTTTGATGCAATTAACAAAACTCCAGCTTATTCTGAAGAAACAGCTTCGTGCTGCTGAAAGGTGGATGTAATCAACGTGAATCAGCTGATTCTGCTGCGGGAAAAAAAAAATGTTTTTCATACGAGCTCTCCACCAATATGTAATGCTTAGAACGTAAAATATTGAAGAACTTTGAGGATAGAAAACTGTGTAGAACATTTTCAGATTCTGTTGTTGAATGATCCAAAACAGCAGTGATTTTATCCTTTTTATGTTGTTTTACTGCTGAACCAGAAGACTGATTAATAAAAAAGTTTAAAATGACAAACAACATTTCTTTCCATCTGAATCTTTGTGTGTTTTAATCAGTTTTGTTCATTTTGATCTCCTGTTCTAAATAAATGTATAAATGATGATTAAATACAATAATTTAAATTTTCCTCCATCCAGTAAATAGACATACACATGGCAATAAACATATTAAAAAGTAAGAATCGTGGTTCGATTCGTCAATCGAATCGGATCGCCACCTAAGCAATGATCCACAGCCCTAGTCTACAGTGGTCTGTAAAAATATGAATGCACAAGAAATTTGCTGAAGTACGTAATGGTCTGTGCTAACTGGAGTAGCATCCTGCCTATTTCTTGGCCAAAGCTCACTGTCATCTGAAGCAAGAACTGAATGAAGCTTTTTTAACCTCACTTAAGTATCTTTTGTTTTTTCTTGACCATAGAGCGCCCGTCCTACGCTCCACCCCCTCCCCCTGCCCCAACCACAGTAAGTGTCCCAGATTCAGCTGCCTTTTAACCCTGTCTTCACTGATCTCAATGGGCTGTCACCATCTCTGTACTGCTGCTGTCCTCTGTCAAGTGCTGGAGCAGAGCTAAGACTCCTGCTGTATACCAATGAGCCTCAGTAGTGTTTTTTTGTCACTAACTTGTGCTCAGGTCAACCTTTGGCTTAGTCTTGGTGTTTTTATCCGTTTAGGTTCCTCAAATGCTTAAGCTCACCATCAAGGGTCAAAGTGATCTAAATGCAACAGTCCATACTCATTCAGAACAGCTACCCTCTGCTTTTCATGAAAAGTCCATCAAAGAAATCAGCTTATATTTTCATGTTTACCCTTCTATTCACTTTTTTATGTTTCTCCCTGTTCCTCTTGTTTGTAAACCATTTCTCATTCGTGTTTTGTCTCATTTGTCTTCCATCAGCAAATGCCTTCCACCCCAGGGTTTGTGGGCTACAACCCCTACAGCCATCTGGCCTACAACAACCTCCGACTGGGAGGGAGCTCCGGAGGCTCCAGCAGGGTAATGAAGGATGGAGGTTTAACAACCATTCAAGACCAGGATAGGCAGTTCTTTAGTTTTTAATAGACAAATACACATTTGGGAAATTTGAAAGTCTCATAGATTGGCTCAGCTTCAGTCCTTTAGTTTTTCATATAGTGGGGATCAAAAGTTTGGGCACCCCCAGGTAAAATGTTGTATTATTGTGCATAAAGAACCCACAGAAAGATGGAAAAATCCTCTAAGGCATCATATTATTATGGAGCTAAATCGGGGCCAAAATTATTTGACACAAAATTAAATTAAATTGAAAAGAAGATTGGTGTTTGGTTAAAAAAAAAATTTAAATGTCCAAAACTTTTTGCTATGCAAAAATAAACTTAATTATTTTCAGTTTCAAATGTTCTGTTTTTTTAGGTTTCATAACTCGAAATTTCTGTTTTGAATCTTTTTTTCACTTTCAACTCTTTTTTTTTTTTTCGTTTACCGATCTGAAAGTTTCCATTACAAGACTTTTAGCCCTGTTGTGGCGCGTCTGGGCGGGTCTAACACATGGAAAATTAAGATTGATGAGTGTGGGAACTTCAGTTCCAATGCGTTCACTGACTCTGAGAACTGGGATAATTACGATTAAAAAATGCCTGTTTAGTCTGTACTATCATAGTCTAAAGTTGTCCCAAGACGGGTGTAAAAATCAGTTTTATCGCTTATAAACTGCGCGTCGAAAACACCGTTCCCACCCGATCAAACCACCATCTTATTGAGATAAATCCAGGCGTAGAAAATGTCTTTATGCTGGAATAAAATTACTCTGTGGTGGGTCGCCCTTAATAAACCTACAGAACACTTTGTTAAAACTGCGTAGTACCAGTAAACACTTTGCATGTGGTGCTTTTCCGGCTCTGTAGCGGGACTCACTGATCACTCCTGACTGCAGTGTGCAGTGGACCTCCACAGAATCGGCCTTGTGCACGTCTCCCGCCTCCTGGATGTGGAGCGCTGTGGGACCTCGCTGCAGCTCCTGTGGAGCTGATGGTTGTTCCCATTAAATCAGAGCTCTGTAACGTCAGAGCTGCACACCGACGGCCAGCCTCTCTTTCGCCGTAAACTGGCGCCGCACGGTGAATTCACTGCTTGCTGCCTGTCAAACATGTAATCCTGCACGGATGATGCTGGTTTATTTATTTTGAAGAGTTCCACAAAAACCTACAAAAAAATGAAATCCTTTAGAGATTTTCTCCCTAGCGGGGCTTCTGTCTGGCTTCTGGCGGGTGTGTCTGGATGACTCAGTTTGAAGACAACCTGAGTTTAAAGGTTGTCCAGCATGAACCTGAGAGGGGGGAAATAAGGAGAC
Source organism: Oryzias melastigma (assembly GCF_002922805.2). Classification (NCBI taxonomy): domain Eukaryota; kingdom Metazoa; phylum Chordata; class Actinopteri; order Beloniformes; family Adrianichthyidae; genus Oryzias; species Oryzias melastigma. The sequence goes on along the minus strand of NW_023416890.1, from coordinate 181,060 downwards.
CTTTTTTAAGTGATTGTCTCAGACAAAAATAACAAAAAGATGACAGTTCACGACCAGAGCAACTGCTCCCGCTTAGGTCTCTCCCGACGTATTGAACGAGCTCCGCTGAAGTCCGTAAGGCTGGACGCCTATACGGCTGTATTTAACTCAATAAGATGGCACTTTGATCGGGCTAGAACAGTGTTTTGGACGCGCAGTTTATACCACAATAAAACTGTTTTTTACACCCGTCTTGAGACAATTTCAGACTGTTATTTCAGACTAAACAACCATTTTTTGAATCTAATTATCACAGTTCTCAGAGTCAGTGAATGCACTGGAACTGAAGTTCCCACCCTCATCGCACCCTCTGAAACTTTCAAATTCATAAACGAAAAAAAAGTTGAAAGTGAAAAAAAGATTTAAAGCTGGAAAAAAAAGTTTTGAAATTAAAATTTTGCGTTATGAAACCTAAAAAACAGAACATTTGAAACTGAAAATAGCTAATTTTATTTTTGAATGGCAAAAAGTTTTGGACATTTATATTTTTCTAACCAAACACCAATTTATATTTTTTCATTCATTCATTCATTCATCTTCTTGTCCGCTTTGTCCCTTTTGGGGTCGCGAGGGTGCCGGAGCCTGACCCGATTACTGATGGGCGAAGGCAGGGTTGACCCTGGACAGGTCGCCAGTCTGTCTCAGGGTCTCAATCACACACATATACATACATTCACACTAGGGCTGGGCGATAAAACGATAGTTATCGTTATTGCGATATTACTTTTTTCGATAGTGAAATGAGTCTATTGCGATAAACTTTCATTTTAAATGAACAGGGGAGAAACCCCGGAAGAGCCGCCCTTCTTCTTCTTCTTCTTACGGAGTGGCTGATTCTAGGAGCCCAGACTGAGACGGGGGGACGGAGGCCCCGAATGATGACAAAAGGACAAAACAGAAAACATTATTTCAGTAAACCAGTAACCAATATATAATTGCAAATACTTTTATTTTTAATATCAAGGTAACGATGTTTATATATTTTGTTTTGGAAACGTCGTCACCGGACCCCCTCCTCTAAATTGAAAATGGTTCGGTCCGACTGGATTATTCTTCCGCAGGTGCGCTGATTGTTACCCACAGACCCACAGAGTGTGAGGGAGAGAAGACACGCTTTAAAATCAGGAGTTTAAACACCTGATTTAGAGCAGAACCTCCATGAAAAAAGAAAAAGGAGACAGTCTGTCTATTGCCGCGCGTCACGTGTCACGCGGGGCTGAAAGAGGAGAGAAGGAGAGACTGCGCGTGCTCGTAACAGCCGCGCACAGGGGGGCGGGGACTCAATTGTGGCTGTGGAGTTGAGATGAGTTTGAGGGTTTTGTTAAAATATTAACCAAAAGCTTTTGTATAGAGCTTCGAATTAGAATAATTAGTTGTTTTATTATGTATCAAAAATGAATTTGTTAGTTACATTGGTTCCGTTTATGCTCATTTCTTAATGAGGTGATCTAATAATAGTAAAATAAACTTGTTTTTAACAACTCCTGACATGACTCTAAATGAAGTGTGTTTGATCAATCCTCCAACATGTACACATGTCAGATGACTGAGTGAAATGATGATTAAATCTATTATCAGAACTGTTTATTTTAAGTTTACATTTTATTATCTTCTGCTGCACAGCAGTACCTATAGTTTATGTTCAGAAGAAATTAGAAAATAAGATAAAAATAACTGCAATATATTTGCTGCTTTAGAACAATGTTTTTAAGACTTAATTTTAATTTAAAATGAACTTGTATGTGCTGCAGTCAGATTAAAATAAATCAGAAATTCTTTACAGCCTATTGAAAACATACCACCATTATGGTTTAACTATTGTGTACATTATGTATATGTACAATATTTATTAGAAATATTTAAATGTTCCTCACAGTTAGTTTCAATACTACAGTTAATACAAAAAATAATATAAGTTTAATTTGAACTAAGATTTAATGGGGGGGGGCAAAGTTGCAATAAAGATTACTTTGATTATTTGATTTATATCGTTTTTAATATCGTTATCACACAAAATGAAAAAAACGATATCGCAATATGAAAATTCCCATATCGCCCAGCCCTAATTCACACCAAGGGGCAATTTAGAGTCGCCAATTAACCTATGAAGCATGTTTTTGGACGGTGGGAGGAAGCCGGAGTCCCCGGTGAAAACCCACGCATGCACGGGGAGAACATGCAAACTCCACACAACCGGGGGTCTTCTTGCTGTGAGGCAAGAGCGCTAACCACTGCTCCACCGTGCAGCCCCACCAATATTCTTTCATTTCAATTTATTTGGGTTTCATATAATATTGGTCCTGATTTAGCTCCATAGATTATATATGAGACACTCTTTTAACATGTGAAAAAGTAGGTTTTATTTCCATTATTTACCCATTTCAAAATAACAGAAAACAAAGTAATGGCGTGTGTGAAAGTTTGCCCCCTGCAGAGTTTATAGTATGCTCCGCCCCCTTTAGATAAGCTCAAACCTGGCAGTGTCATGGATTGTCCACAAAGACAGGTGATTTCAATCTGAAAGATTCTAAATAATCAGAGTCATGTGACCTCTCTCCACCAATCAGCACGATGGGTTCTTCCAGCAGTTTTCTAGAAGACTGAAACTGAAAACAGTTGATGCTCACAAAGCAGGAGAAGGCTGTAAGAAGATAGCAGAGTTTTCAGATTCCAGTGTCCTCTGTTCAGAATGTCTTTAAGAAATGTCAGTCAACAGGAAGAGTGGAAGTTAAAGATCTGGAAGATCAAGAAAACTCTCAGACAGAGCAGCTGCAGAACTGTGAGAAAAACAAGTCCAAACATCAGGATTTCCACAAGAAAAGCACTGATAAAACATTCCAATGTTCTCAAATATCTCTGTTTTTAACACATAATAATAAATAAAATAAATAAATAAATTATTATGAATTAAAAATCAGGCAAATCAGTATGGAAGTTTTTTAGTTCCACCAGACTCTGATTTTATCTGAATTTATGACGCAAATCGCGTTTGGTGCTTCATGGCTCCTCCTCTGCCCAGCTGATTGGAGGAATGAATGAGTAAGCGAGGCACTGGACAGCCCGCCAGAGTCATATACCTCACTGTGATTGGTTCGTTCAACTCTGCACACAGCAACTGTCATTCATATCAGACTTGCGGGCCGCACTAACAGTAATCTTTCATATTAAGACGCGAGCCGCAAATTATCATCCCGGGGGCCGCAGATGGCCCGCGGGCCGCGAGTTTGAGACCCCTGGTTTAAGCTATATGCTAACTAAAAATTAAGACAATAGTTTATTAAGCCTTTAATGAATCATGCAGGTTTTCTCCTTAATTTCTTTCTGGCATTAAGACGAAACTTAAATCAAATGAGGTAATCTGATTCAACAACAGAATACTTATTAAAGGCCTGCAAGTATTTTTTAAAGCTTTAATATGTATATTTAATAAAACATGTGAAAAGTGTTTCAAAAGCTATTAGCAGCCTCTCTGTCTGCGCGGTGAACATTTCAAAATCATGATCGCGGTGCAGAATATAAATGAAGACTTGGACGAGCGATACATTTCCAGTTTAAACTCATAACCCACGCCGCCCTCGCGGCGTTTGGTTCAAAGGGTGCGGATTATGAAACGTTCACTATGCAGGCAGAAGCGCCGTAGACACGGATCTGCTGCAGATCTGATGGGTTATTTCCAAACAGCGCATTAATGCCAGCTGAACAGGATCCTTTTAAACCCAGAAAACTGCCGCGGCAGAGCTAGCTGTGTTAGTGCCGATGTTAGCTTAGCTAGACGAAGCTCTCTGTTCAACGTGATCGAACTCAGTCACAACATGCTTCATCTTCATGCACCGCCATAGTGATCTCGTGGAACACAAGTTCTGCCTTAAAGAAATTACATTGGATAATTTTCCTCTTTTATTTTTCTTATGTTTCCCCACATTTTCGAATTCCGTTAGCGTGTTGTTGTATTGTTGTTGATACTCCAGCCTGCCCTGTAACATCACTGCTAACCGGATTAGCACCACTGCGCATGTGTGAAGAGAACGGCAGACCCGGCATTAGAAAGCGCGCACCGTAGTTTTGAGATCAAAACAAGGAAAAAGCAAACCAAAACAGACGCTTCGACGACCAAAATAGCTGTCGACTATTTTAATAGTCCACGTAGTCGCAACTAATAGAATAATCGTGGCAGCCCTAGTTTATACACAACACATTTTTGGACAAGCATCAAGCAAATGTGAGTTTAATTTGTGAATTGAGTTTGTTGTGAATGGAGCATACCTCTACCTGGCTCCAATCATTTCCAGTTTGTGAAGTCGGAAACAGGTTTTCACTTGATATGGGAATATCAAGAATGATGAGCGCCTAAATCTAATAATAGCTTAGTAGCATATCAGTTTGATAAAGTAGCTGATCTCATTTTGAAAAGAGTTTAGCTCTGCAGACTTTACCTGGTCTGACCTCAGAAACGAGCAGTTTGCTTAAGAAACAAAATGTTTTGTATTTTCTTTGTTGTATTGAACTTTAAACGGCTTCAAACGAATTTTACATAGCCATTCTTTGCATTTTTGGGGTAAAGACAGCATGCATTCCAACATTCTAGGACATAACAATAAAACAATCACCCTCTTAGTTCTTTGGCATTTGCTTCTTTGCTTTGAACCTTCAGTCATTGTATCTTCATCACTGAACCTTTTATTTCTAGAATTGTGAACCGGTTTGTAACTCTGTTTGCCCAACTTTCACACCCCTTTTTTTAGTGCTGGGAAATATGACGATATATATCGTGTGCGCGATATTAAAGTGTCTCTTGTCCCATTTCTCCTCTATCCTTTATATTGTTGCTAAGCTAATTTGATCAATTATTACGGCAAATATGTCATTATCAGACCCTCAAGGATTTGTTGCGCACCCTACAGCTTTTTATTTTCACCGCACTTTAACCAATCTACCGTGACAACAGTCATGAATGACGACGCAGCTTCATGACCGTTTCTCTTCTGACACCTTACCGGGAGCCGTGCACTCTTTTATTATCTCTCTTTAGTCCTTCTGACTTGTTTCTCTTCGAGACGTGTATGAACGGTCGCCCCGCAGGGTGGCGGTGTGCTGTGCGTGAGCGTGCACGCACGCAATGGAGTGAAGGTGTGCTGGTCGCAAACATGTACGCGAGGGAGTAGAGGTGCCCTTAGCGCAAACGTGCACGCGGCGCTGTGGGTGCAGGTACGTAGCGGTCTGTCATTTTGCGCGCCGCACAGCTGCTGCACAACATGAGAGAAAGGCCACTGTCTGTGGATAAAATGGAAATCTGAGGATTAATCTTATTATACTGTTTTTTTAAGTTTATAATTTTCATTTTATTCTAAAGTATGTTCAAATCAATACACAAATATTTGTGTTATTGTGAGCAGAGAGGACCAAAAGTTAATTTTGTGTTTCACAGTTCTGTTCAAGTTAAATGACAGCACAACAACATTGTATATGGTGATGATGAAGTCTTTTCCTAGAGCATCTGTCACAATAAAACGAGTTGAAATATGAGAATGTGAAGTTTATTTCATAATTAACATTTTTTAGGCACATTTCAAAACAACATTATATTCAAAACATTGCATCTTTTGTTGCAACTTTTCACAAAAGCTGCTGCAACAGACATTTTTTGAGAGAATAGCTGAAAATATACTTTGTTGTATATCGTGATTATATATCGTATTGTGACATCAAATATTATCATATATATTATCAATAATATATCATGATATCAATTTTTTTCCATATTGCCCAGCACTACTTTTTTATAGCCTACTGAAACTAACTGCTGAAGTGGAAGACCTTTGAGGAGTTTTTGTAGAATCCTGGTGTCAGGAATGGTGGTGGAGGACCCAAATGCAGGAGACAAGATGGTGGCAGAAACTCAAAGATTTACTTAAAAAAAACTCAAAACATGACAAAACCAGGAGAAACCAAACCAGTGACATGACATAACAGAACAGATGACCTGACAATGAGAACTGAAGACCAGACACTTAAATACACTGAGGGTGATTAACTAAATGGAAACAGCTGTGGATGATTTAACCTGAAAATGGTGGGACTGACAGGGAAAAACAAAACATGACAAAACTTAAGCACGAATCATGACAGTACCCCTCCCCTAAAGGGCAGATCCCAGATGCCCAAACATCTGTGAGGAGGGGACCTGAAACAAAAACACAAGTCCAGAAAACAGGGTTCCTTAAAGAAGAGATTCCGTTCTCTGTCCTCTGTATTTCATCATCAGCATTCTGGCTTTTTCTCTCAACCGGCAAACCTAAAGCATTGCCAAAGCAAACAGCCAGAATGACAAGGACCAAAACTGAATCTACTCCCATCTTGTCAGACACTGAATGACACTGTCATGATACAGGGACACAGGGAGCATTGGCCCAGGCTTCAGTCCGGCCTGACTGACAGCTGCCAGAGTACCACTGTCTGTATTCATGACCACACTGACAATTAGAAAATAAATTGGGCTGCAGTACCTTATTCCAAAGCCTCCTCATGGCGCAGTGGCAGTTTCATTTGTGACCATACCATTAGGGTAGGGGTCTCAAACTTGCAGCCCGCGGGCCATCTGCGTCTTCATATGAAAGATTACTGTTAGTGCGGGCCGCAAGGTTGATATGAATGACACTTTGTGTGTGCAGAGCTAAACGAACCAATCACAGTGAGCTATATGACTCTGGAGGCGGGACATCGGCGGTCTGTCCAGTACCTCACTCCCTCATTCTTTCATTCCTCCAATCAGCTTTGCGGAGGAGGAGCCATGAAGCACCAAACGTGACTCGGGTGACTAATTCGCGTGACCCGCACAGTGAATTTGCTGCTCGTGTCTTGTCAAAAAACAAGGTGTTTCTGAGCTACCAGCTCTGTCTGTGGATGTCTCTCTTAGAATGAACTCGTCATATACGACGCTGAAGTTGAGAAATGCGTTTTTTCACGTGATGGTTGTTCCTATTAAATCAGAGCTGCTCAAGCTCCGAGCCGCAAACCTGTAGCCCGCCCCGCGCGGCAATCCGCTGCTCCCGCCTGTCAAACATGTGATCCTGAGCTTGGCTCGCACCTGCATGCGCGTGTCTATGAATTTTGTGGGATTGATTAAATGCTCATGATGGATAATACGCTCGTCAGTCTGGTGGCCCAGTCTTCTGTCACTTGTGAACAAAGCCCCAAGATTCTCAATCACCCAACTACATCATCATCATAAAAAAAAATGACCTCTTATCCTCCACCTGAGGCAGGAGCTCTCCACCCACCCAAGGAGGACAAACTACCTACACTCTCAGAAAAAGAAGGACCAAATTGTACCTTTAGGGGTACAATGGCTTGTAACTGGGGTGGTACCCTCAAAGGTACTTCTGGCGTACCCCTAACGCTTGGTACATATTTGTACCCCTGTGATTTGTACCTTATCAAGATCAGAATAGTACCTTTGGTGGCCAAATTGTACCCTCATTTTAGAGTACAATTTTGTACCCTTTAATAAAAGGTACAAAATTGACTTATAGGGAGCTATAAAATTATATATACACATCGTTTTTTTCATTTTGTGCGATAACGATATTAAAAACGATATCAATCAAATAACTATATTTGTCAAACTAATCTTTATTGCAAAGAGCTTTAGGACTTCAGATTTTTACACCTTAACCTTGCCCCCCCCCACCACCCCATTAAATCTTAGTTAGTTCAAATTAAACTTTAATTGTTTTTTTGTATTAACTGTAGTATTGAAACTAACTGTGAGGAACATTTAAATATTTCTAAAAAATATTGTACATATACATAATGTACACAATAGTTAAACCATAAGGTGGTATGTTTTCAATAGGCTATACAGAATTTCTGATTTATTTTAATCTGACTGCAGCACATACAAGTTCCTTTCAAATTAAAATTAAGTTTTAAAACATTGTTCTAAAGCAGCATTTCATTTCATTTTCATTTATTCATTTATAAAGCACCTTTCACCACCAGCCAAGGAGGCCCAAAGTGCTGTACACAAGAAAATACAACACATAACAATCCTTAAAACAATTTTAAAATAAATAAATACATACATACATAAAATCCTACTTAAAAGAAATTATGTTGCAGTTATTTTTATATTATTTTCTAATTTCTTCTGAACATAAACTATAGGTACTGCTGTGCAGCAGAAGATAAAATGTAAACTTAAAATAAAGAGTTATGATAATAGATTTAATCATCATATCACTCAGTCATCTGACATGTGTACATGTTGGAGGATTGATCAAACACATAAGATCTCTTCATTTAGTGTCATGTCAGGAGATGTTAAAACAAGTTTATTTTACTATTATTAGATCACCTCATTAAGAAATGAGCATAAACGGCACAAATGTAACTAACAAATTCATTATTGATACACAATAAAACAACAAATTATTCTAATTCGAAGCTCTATACAAAAGCTTTTGGTTAATATTTTAACAAAACCCTCAAACTCGCGGCTGTTACGAGCATGCGCTGTCTCTCCTTCTCTCCTCTTTCAGCCCCGCGTGACGCGCAGCAATAGACAGACTGTCTCCTTTTTCTTTTTTCATGGAGGTTCTCCTCTAAATCAGGTTTTAAACTCCTGATTTTAAAGCGTGTCTTCTCTCCCTCACACTCTGTGGATCTGTCTGTAACAAACAGCTGAAGAATAATCCTCTTGGACCGAACCATTTTCAATTTAGAGGAGGGGGGTCCGGTGACGACAATTCCAGAACAAAATATATAAACATTGTTACCTTGACATTAAAAACAAAAGTATTTGCGATTACATATAGGTTATTGGTTTACTGAAATAATGTTTTCTGTTTTGTCCTTTTGTCATCATTCGGGGCCTCCGTGCCCCCCCTCTCAGTCTGGGCTCCCATAATCAGCCGCTCCGTAAGAAGAAGAAGAAGCGCGGCTCTTCCGGGGTTTCTCCCGTGTTTATTTAAAACGAAAGTTTATCGTAATAGACTCATTTCATTATCGAAAAAAAGTAATATCGCAATAACAATAATTATCGTTTTATCGCCCAGCCCTAATGGCAATATATAAAAGCATCATCATTCTCTTTAAGAAAAAAAAACAGAAACCTGTATATCATTAACAACCTCTATGAAGCTATGTTGGGGCAATAAATATTTGAAACCCAAATATCACATTTTGAAGAAAAATATTGCAGTTTGGCCATAAACTAAAAAAGTTAAATGTCCTAAACTTTTTGCTATTCGAAAATAGACTAAATTATTGTCAGCTTCAAATGTTGCTTTTAGCTTTTAAAACTCAAAAATTACATTTCAAAACTTTTTTTTAGACTCAAATCTTTTTTTTCCATATTTAAATCTAAAAATTTCAGTTTCAAAACTTTTGGCTTTGTAGTGGAACTAACACGAAAGACCATTCAAAAATGATGAGGGTGGTAACTTCAGTCCCGGTGCATTCACTGATTCTGAAAACTGTGATACTTACGGTCAGAAAATGGATGTTTAGGATTGGTCCTTCTGAAATTTTTTGATTTGAAAATGGAAAAAAGTTTAATTTTGAGTTTTGAAACCTACAAAACATAAAATTTGAAGCCGAAAATAAAGTTTTTTTTTGAATAGCAAAAAGTTTTGGACATTTAACTGGTTTTTTTTTTTTTAGGCCAAACAACATTTTTTTCAAAATGTTTTAACTGGGCTTCAAATATTTATGGCTCCAAAATATCTCCATACAACCTCCTGTTGAACAGAGACATATAATTTCCTTGACTTTTTAGAATGAACTTAAGAAGATTTTCTTTGAAATTTGTTTTAAGATCATAGTGTAATATTGAAGTTGTGTCCATGAGAATGAATAAAAACTGCGTGCTGAATTGAGGTAAATGTTCTTCTAGACTTGAGCATTTGGAAAACTGGTAGGGATGCGGCATGATGACGTCAGTGAAGGAGATTTATTTTCATGGTGACAGTTAATGCAAGAGGCTGGTCTTCATCCTCCACAATTCTGACGATGTACCTCTGGTTGAAGATCCATGTGTTCTTCAAGTTGCTTGGGTATCCCAGGTTGAAAACGATGACAGAAACGATCCCTTCCTCAGTTGTTGCTGTGCGACACTCCTCAACCGTCAAGTGAATAGTTGGGTATGGATAGAGGGTCACGCTATCTAATGAGAAAAAGAAAAAAAAGAACATTAACTATACAGCTTATAGAGTGTGGGTACATTAAATCTGAGTGTCCTGTTATCTAGCCATTTAGTAAAAAAAATTCAGTTAGTTAGAAAATAGAAAGACTTGATCACTAGGGCTGTAACGAATATCCGACTGCTCAGATATTTGCAATCTGCTCCTAAAAAATCTGAGCACAAATATTTGCGACATCCAAAATTGCTGATTTGCCATCTTTATAAATATAGTAGAGTGTTGTAAAATATTATTCAAGAACAATATATTTATTGCTCTGAAATACAGAATAATGTTGAATTTTAAGTCTATGAACTAAAACAAAGCCGAATGTGCACCGCTACGGTCACCGGAAGTAAAGAAATCTTTGTGTCCGTGAAGCTTCCCATTTCTAAAATAAAACTATAGAGAGCTTTTTTTTTCTCGTTCAAGCACTAATAAAGAAAATTGAATTTGACAAAAAAATAAACTTTAAAATGTACACTCTTTTGGTTATAGTAACTCTTCTACAGTTGACACAATGTACTGTAACTTCAGCAAATTCTAAAGGGAAGAACCGCAGCCTCATGCTGATATGCTGCTCTGTACAGCTGAGGAGCGGATGTGATCAACGTGAATCAGCTGAATCTATCGGGGACAAAAGCAACTTTTTATACTGGATTTGCACCAATATTTAATGCTTACAACGTGAAGTGTAGCAGAACTTTGAGGATGGAAAAACTGTGGAGAACTTTATTTTAGGATTTGTTCTTCAATGACTCAAATCAACAATGATGCTTTTGTTGTTTATGTTCCTGCTGAACTTAACTAGAAGGTTGACAGAAAAAAAGTTTTAAATACCATTTCTTTCTATCTAAATCTTCAGCTTTGTTGATTCTGATCTCCTGTTCTAAATAAAGATTTAAACGATGGTGATTTAATACATATTATTACAATTTTCATACATCTAGTAAAAATACATAAACATAGCAACAAACTTTATATTAAAAAATAAGAATCCTGGTTTGATTTGTGAATCGGATCATATCCCCACCAAAGTAACGATCTACAGCCCTACTAATCACTAACTTCAAGTGTATTGGATAAAATAAAACAGCAGATATCTGCAGGTTACATACCTTTCCAAGAGCGATAAAGAGATCACTGTTCTCTTTGAAGATGAATGGCATGAATGGCAGAAAGGCGAGGGCAGCTTTACAATGGATGTCTACAAGAGATACATTTAAGATTAAACATTTTTAAAGCTAGATTTTTTTCTTACAAGACATTTTAAAAGACCCATGCTAGTGTAAGTATATTACAGTGAAATATTTAAGGTTGACAATTTATAAAATGTTTATTATAGGCATATATGCAATACTGATGCAGGCAATGAGAATATAGTATGCACCTGGTAACTCTTGACTTAGACCCTCCTCTGTTGTCTCCAGGTAGAGTGGAGAATCCCCTTTAGCCAGGTGAGGCACTTCAGGCACAACACTGAGAAGGGATGTATTGAAGCCATGGATGAAGTCGCTCCACTTCCTCACACAGCTGCAAATGAACACAAACAGAATACAAAAATAAACAAGACCTGGAAATATTTATCAAACGTTTGTTTTCAGCTATAACTAATCAAATTCTGCTTCATTTGCTCTTATTTCATTTTATCAGAGCTGGATACCCGGCATCATTTTTTTGTCAAGTTGTTTTGTGTTTGGTCTGCAGTCCTGTGTGGACTGTAGATGCAGTGAGATGAATCCTGTTTGCAGTTTAGTTAATCTTCATCACTGAAAAGAGCTTCTCGCAGTAATGTGCTATCAAACATGCACAAGGTTGGAGCTGCACGTAGACGGAGATGGGGCATTTCTGCGAAAATAGAGTAAACTGTGCGGGCCCTTCAGGGTTGTACTTTGCCTTCAAACACTGCAGCTCCATCTGAATCTGCACTGGTGCCGTTTTCAAATCGACGGCACACGGGTTACGAAGCATCTCAGAATTCCTTTCTTGTTCTTCAAAGTTACCACAGCGCCGCGGAAACTCGTTGCGCTCAGTTTCTCAGCAAAGTGCGTATGTGACGTTTGTTTCATAGCGCCGTCTTAGATTAGGTGACTGATAATTACAGCGACATTCGCTCCACAAATGAGACACGCGGATTGTTCTATAATGTCCGTAAACATGTATTCTTCCTCCAAGCGTTTTTTTTAAAGGTTGTTTTCATAAATATATGATATATATTCGGTATATTGGGGGATAGCGGAAGTGTTCGCCAAAGCAGCTGAAGCGCTGCATTATGGGATCTGTAGTGTGTATGTTTTCAGCGGTACATTTTGCCGGCCCATTAATAGAAATTATATAAAATTATTTCGTAGGCCGAATACAATTTCACAAGAGGCCAGATGTGGCTCGCAAGCTTCGACTTTGACGCAAATAGCCTAGGAAACATTTTCAACATTAGTCCAGTAACTAGTCTGAACTTTAGCAACTTGATTTACCAAACTTAATTAGCTACACAACTCAAAGAGGGCCAAAGGGGGAGAAAGGGGTAAAAATCTACTTGAAGAGATTATTTGAAATATTTTTTAAACCAGGGAAGTCCTTGTTTAAAAAAAAAAAGTCTGACTTCAGCTCATTTAAAGTAGTTCTAGCATGCTATATAACGAACGTTAGCATGCTAACTAGCTAGCTAGGGCCAAATCATTGACTGGCACGTAACCAAAGCTAAAGTGGTCAAACGCAAAATAACTAAATAAAATACTTTATCTATTTAGTCGTTGGATGATTTTGTTTTGTTTAATTCGACAGTAGCCACGCTGGCTACAGCTAGCTAGTGTAATGCAGCTCATGTTTGTATAATGTAGTTGTGAGCTGACGCCGGAAAAAATGAATTATCTAAGAGTAGAAAACAAGTTTGAATATTAAAATGTGCTTACCTCTGAGTATTTGAGCTTCAATCTCAGCAACATCGATACCAACTTCTTCCATGCAGCCTTTTTAAAAGTTCCTCCACCGAAAGCTCAGCCAGTCTAATAACGGCTCCTCCCGCTTCACGTAGACTGCTGTCTGTGACTGCTAATGCGTCAGTTTTTCACCATAATTTTTTTCTGACATTATATTTTGCCAAAGAGTCACATGATCTATTTAGATGTTTTTTTTTTAATCTTTTGGCCATTGTAAAATAAAATAAAAAAAAAGAAAAGAAAAGAACAACTTCTTATTAAAGTTAATTTCATACATAACATAAAATATATGACGTTAATAGTTCACATTTACTCATATAAAATCATTTTCTCTAAACACTTAGTCATAAAACTATACATTAAAGTAGCTAAAATCTGAATGAATAATAAATTTAAAATCTCTTAAAAGTCTTGAGCTATTGTTTTTCGCCCCCCACCCCCGTCCACCCAAACACAGAACTGTCCCAACCATAAAATTTTACCCTTAAATTTTAAAAAGATAGTACAAATATGTACCTTTTAGGGCTAAGGAACATTTATGTACCTTAAAGGCCCTCAAAAAGGTACACATAAGTACCCTGAGGTTCACTTGTGATCCTTTGAGGGTACATTAATCCAGATTGTACCTTAAGGAACAGAAATGTACCTCTACAGTACCCCTATTTCTAACAGTGTAACCACAGCCTTAGACTTTCTGTGGTCACCAAACCAGGTCCCTCCCCTGGCTGGGGCTAGAAATTCTGTCCACAAAGATTATGAACAAAACGGATAAAGTGTAGCAGATTCTAGCATGCGGTGCAAAGAGGTCTAAATTTCTACTTACTGTGAGTACAAAGTTTCTGCTTCAGTCTAACAGGGACTCAATAGCCATACTCCCAGAGCATCCTCCAGACACCACAGGGGACGTGGACGAACGCCTTCACCAAATCCACATAGTACATATTGCGACCTCCAAAAAACCTTCCATCACATTACGCATAGTGTCGACCTGATCCATTGTTCCAGACTAGGACGGAAACCACCCTTTTATCTTTTATCTGATGTTTGACTACTGGCCGAACTCTCCTCTCCAGTACAGTAGAATACCAGGAAGCTGGAGGAGTGTGATTTCTCTGTAGTCCCAACACACCCTCTGGTCCCCCTTCTTAAAAGCGGGAACCCCTGCCCCAGTCACCAATCCAGTGGTACTGTCCCTCAATTGCTACACAGTGCTGCAAAGACATGTGACCCATGACAATCCCACAGCATCCAGAGACTGGAGGTGCTCGGGGTGGACTTCTTCCACCCCTGCTACCTTGGTACAGAGGAGCTCTTTGATTACCATGGGGACTTCAGTCCAAGCGATGGACAACCTCACTTCATGACCTTGGCTTCCTCAATTGAAGATGTTTCAGTAAGGTTGAGAAACTACTTGAAGTATTCCTTGCTAACCTGACAATTTTTTTTGTTTGAAGTCTCGAAGGTGAATAATGGTATATGGACTAAAAGTCTTCTGTCTTTGAAACATTTTACCACTCATCCTAGTGGCTTCTTCAACCTAAACATTTAACTAACTAGCTAGCTATGTTAAAACCATAGCTTTGTTAAAAACATAGCAAGCTATCCTTTAGCTATTGGGCTAAAAGCTCAGACCACCAGCTATGTTTTTTAGATAGCTATGGTTTTAACATTGCTAACGGAGCTTGTAGCCCAATAGTTAGCAGCCTGAGCAGCAGCTTTATGTCGTGCAACACGAAAAGACAGGCGGATGTAGTCAAAGAACAGCTAGTTGGGGTTACCCCAAAGGTTAAAAAGTGACACGGAGGGACCCTAACCATACGTCCATATGACGAGGGCAGTAAAAATGTGTTGAACAGCCAAAACAGTTAAATAGCCAAAGCGTGCTCTGAACCCTCGCTCGAGTGCGTCTAGCGTCTGATGCAAGACGCACTCTAGGTGGGAGGGGGGAGCATGCCTGTGCTAAACAGAGCACTTCTCTTGCTGTAACCATTGGTCAAAGTGAAAGAGAAATATTTGTGGCCTTTATTGGTGGAGTTTTTGATTTTGGACAAATACTGATAATTTTAAATTATGCAAATTTCAGCAGGTAGCAATACTAGCACCAAGATATCGCACGTCCCTAGTCTTGTATAACCGTCTTGTTTACCTCTTGTTTGCTTCTTGAAAGTGGCGTATTGGCTAAGCGCATTTGAATGTAAAATGCTTCTGTCAGAAAGGATCATGGAAACCTTGGGATTTTTTAAAGAATATATAAAGTTCTATAACAGTCTTGTTGGCTTAATCTCATTTTATCTCCCTCCTTTTTCCTACAGAATTCATCTGGGATCGCAGTTCCAAAGCCTCCCAAACCTCCAGACAAGCCGTTGATGCCTTACATGCGGTACAGCCGGAAGGTAAGCAGGAAGGTAAGACACCCCTCCACGGTGTCTGCTTTTACTGCTTGTCCTCCCCTACCCTGAACCTTTGAGGAGATATATGGGGCTGGTACCAATCCCCAACACTTCATACCCATACAATGCGTTCCAAATTAACATGCAAATTGTATTTAAGTGTCAAAAAGATTAAATTCTCTGGTTTTCAATGAAACTTAAGGATGATATTGTGTGTCGGGGCTCTTTGGGTCACTGATATCAATCTCAGGCACCTGTGATCATTAGTTTATCAGGTGAGTTTAGTTGAAGGAAAAACTACTAAAGAAGGATTATTAGGCTGACCAACATTTTCAAGCAATATGGGAAAGAGTGACTATGTTAGAATTCCCACCCAAATCCCTAACTACTAAAAATCTATATAATCCAGGACTATCTACTTCCCTGGATTCTAAAAGCAGTTTGGACACCGTGCTCACTACTTTTTTTTTTCATTCATCTTCTTGGCCGCTTCTTCCCTTTTGGGGTCGCGGGGGTGCTGGAGCCTATCCCGGCTGCTGATGGGCGAAAGGGGGGTTTTTTTTTTTTTTTTTAACAGCAAGTATAAAGTATTTCAGAAAGTGAAAATCTGATCAATTCCTTTTGGTTCCCACCCATTTCATGATGTCAACCTAAAGCTGGTCTCTGCAGCATTTCACCCACAAAAATGGACAACATCCTAACTTTGATGTGCGTGTAAAATGAAAGTGTTTTGCCGATCACCGTTCGCTTCATTGAGAAAGTGTGTTTGCATTAGCTTGGGGTGGTGCTGGCAGTGCAGTCTCTTCCTGGAAGGGGCTGTTCTCCCTTTGTGACATCACAACGCCATGACCTACTTGGATTGGGAGGGGCTGGTGCTCAGAGAGCAGGGTTTTAGAGGAATGCTCAGAAATCCGTGAATGGATCAAAATCCCTCTTTTGGGGTGTTTTCTCGTAAGGAACTAACATTGCAAAACTCTTAAAAGCTGTTGATTTTAAATTATATAGGCCCTTTAGGAATCTAAGCTCAACTGCATGTTGATGGTGTACAATGGTGTGCAAGAAGATGTTTGTCCTTTTTTGCAGGTATGGGACCAAGTAAAAGCATCCAATCCAGACCTGAAGCTGTGGGAAATCGGGAAGATCATCGGCGGCATGTGGAGAGACCTGACCGACGAGGAGAAGCAGGATTACCTGAATGAGTACGAGGCTGAAAAGGTGGGCCACAGATGCTCTTTATTGCTGTGGGTGTCCTTTTTCCTTTCCTGATAGAATTGTTTTACAAATGGAACTTCAGGCTGCCAACAGCTCCTGGTGTGCAGAATAAAATAGTGGGCTGGGCCAGCTCCAAACAGCTGTAAATGTGTCATAGCGCTGGCTCTTTTACATTCCATTCACCCGTCCTGGTGTTCTAGTTATGAAGTTGTGCAGCTTTATAGCAGACTGTTTCTTTCTGAACAAACATCTAACCCCGGGCTCACATGGCTAGCGTTACAGCTCTGATGCGAGCGCCGCAGTCTTTACATAACTTTAAAAGTGCAAGAGGAAATCCCACTGCAGCGTTTACGTCCTGTGTCTGCGTTCAGGCCTCTCCAGGGCTGCAAATCCGTTGCATTGGGTTTAAATTTTTTGTCGGACGATGCAGCTGAACCACAGCAAATAAGGGGGGGACTTACTGTACTTCCTATATAAATGACCGGTTATCGCGTGAACGTGGGTTTGGAGTTTTGCGAGGTCGGCAGCAGAGCATGTGGCTACAACCATCCAGGAGCTAATATGAGCCATCTGCTGTAGCTAGACTGCTCCTGCATCGCACCTGAACTGTAATGCTAGCCGTGTGAGGCCAGGGTAAGGCTTCACTCTTCTATTTGTGTCTCTCAACCCTGCAGATTGAATACAACGACTCTTTGAAGGCTTACCACAACTCCCCCGCATACCTGGCCTATGTGAATGCCAAGAACCGAGCCGAAGCAGCCATGGAGGAAGAGAGCAGGCAGCGCCAGAGTCGTCTTGACAAAGGGGAGCCATACATGAGCATCCAGCCCGCAGAAGACCCTGATGGCAAGTTTTTGAAATCCAGCCGTCAACGTTTTTGACATCCTCAAACCAAGCACTTCCATCATGGTTCAGCCAATCTATTTCTTTCATCAGACTACGACGACGGCTTCTCTGTGAAACACACTGCAGCCGCTCGCTTTCAGAGAAACCACCGCCTTATCAGTGACATACTGAGTGAGATTGTTGTGCCAGACGTGCGCTCGGTGGTCACCACAGCCCGCATGCAGGTCCTTAAAAGGCAGGTGCAGTCACTCATGGTGCACCAGGTGAGTCCTTGTCATGTTTTTTTGTGCACTTCATGGCTCTGCAGGACAATACTAATAACAGGTTTGATGGCAGAGGAAGCTGGAGGCAGAACTTCTCCAGATCGAAGATCGTCACCAGGAGAAGAAAAAGCGCTTCCTGGAGACCACTGATTCATTCAACACTGAACTGAAGAGGGTATGAACCTTTCTGATCTACAAGAGGGGAGGAAGAGGAATTGAGTTTATTTTCTTTCATACGCTGCACTCTCAAAAGCAAACAAAGCGTGAAGCAGATCATTTGCTTGAAAAATCACGTAGTTGAAATAACTGCTGAGACGCGGGCACTACTACTGGTCCTTAAACTCTAAAAAAGTGCAGAGAAGAAAACTGGCTAGTCCACAAATGATCATGTAGGGAGCAGCTTTGTACCATACTTACCATGTTCAAAATGTTCAAACTTTTTATCCTGCTATATGTTCCTCATAATCATTGGAGCTTTGGTTGCAGCCTTCTTTTTTTCACTTTACACTTTGGTTTACACTCAAACAAGCATTTGTTCGATCATAACCAAAATTCAGTTCGTCTTTCACACATGCCAAATGTGGCAGTCCAAGGAAATGATCCCTTTGCAAAGTAAAGCTGCCTGTGTAAATTAAGTAATATTTGTACCACTAAAATGACAAAATGACTAAACAAATCTCACAATGTTTTTTTTTATAGCTGTCAGGCGATTAAATTTTTTAATCGCGATTAATTGCATTGTCCATAGTTAACTCGCAATTGATCGCAAATTAATATGTGGCCTTTTTTTTGTGATAAATGAAATAGAGATTTATCATTTCCAATTAACTTTTGTTTTTTAAAACATTAAAGACTGAGAAAAGCGGGATACACTGTGGATAGTTTGACAGTCTGTTACTGCCGCCGCGTTCTCTGGCTGCAGCTCGATGCAGCGACGTGTCCAGAGGAGCTCACGCCATGAATATGCCGGCAGAAAGACCGCTATGCTGGGGCTGGATCACGCTTAAACCTCCAGAACTTTGGGATATTTTTCATATTTTCACGCGCCGAAAGAGGGACGGGCCACACACTCAAAGCTGAGATATATCTTTTCATCTACAAATAACTGGCGTTGTTTAAAGTACATTTAAAACGTCCTCCGGTCCGCTTGCTGTTCGGAACGTCGGGGGTCTGCAGCTCTCGGGACGCGGCGCTGGACGCGAGCCGATACCACCAGACGTGGTACTGGACACGAACCGGAGCCGGGTTAGGGTGCAGGAGCTCTCCAGTTCCTGGCGCCGGGCCGGTTCTAGCTAGCAGCTCGGTGGTTGGAGAGCCGCTGTGATTCAGTGAGAGCAGCTGGTGAGTTAGAGGGCGATGACGCCCGCGCGGTATGGAAAGGCACGTATGAGAAAATCTGCGATTAATGCGTCAAAAATATTGTCTGCGTCATGCACATATCAAATTAACGCATAATTAACGCGACAAATCTGACAGCCCTAGTTTTTTTACTTTGTTATCTGCAGACAAAATGTACAGTTTTAGAAATATAACTTTGAAAGTTCCAAATATTTGCTTGTGAAATCCCATCTTTGCTTTCAAATCATCTTTTTTGTAAAATCAACCTATACAACAGGAATTGTCCAATTTATCAATTCAAGAACAACTTTGCTAAATGTCCTTGGTTAACTACTGGTCTACAAAATGCTTGTAAAAAGAAAAATAACCTCTATAAAAGTTCTTAAAACAAAGATCGAGAGAAAAAGAACAGATGATACAAATCCTACAAAAATAAACTCACTGAAATAACACGGCACAGTAAAAAAAAATGTACTATAATAATCTACTGAATGACAATAAAAACAATGTAAAGCAAGTTTGGGAAATATTAAACACCATCATTAAAAAAAGGGACAAAAAAACGAACGCGCCCAGATTACTTTACAGATGAGACGGGTCAAACCTATTCTATGAATGAAGCAGCAAACGGTCTTAACGTGGGTCCAGCGTTGGCAGCAGAAACTCCAAAGTGCAAAACCAACATAGAAAATATTCCATCCAGCGCTAGGATCCCACACTCCATCTTTCTCTCTGATGTGAATGAAAATGAGCTGATATCAATTGTTACTAAATTCAAGAGTAAAAACTCATCAGATTGTCATGATATCGATATGACGGTGGTGAAAAGGGTGATTAACAGTATTTCTAAGCCTCTAACATACATATGTAACTTATCATTACAAACTGGGAGATTCCCAAACCAAATGAAAATGGAAAAAGGGATCCCTAACTAGAAAAGTGGAGACAAACACCTGTTTACAAACTATAGACCTATTTCTCTCCTTCCACAATTCTCAAAAATTCTGGAAAAGATATTCAATGACAAATTAGCTAAACTCATTGATAAATATAACATGATAAATGAAAGCCAATATGGTTTCAGAGAAAACAGATCAACCTCAATGGCTATCATTGATGCTGTAGAGGAGATCACAAACTCTCTGGATAAAAAGAAATCTGCAGCTGGAATCTTCATTGACTTAAAAGAAGCATTTGACTCTCAATCATGACATCCTTCTGGACAAACTGGAAGTGTACGGGATCAGAGGAGTAGCGCTAAGTTGGGTCAAAAGCTATTTAACAGGAAGAAAACAATTTGTCAAGATGAATGAATTTACATCAGAGGCCAAAGGGATAAGTTGTGGTGTCCCACAAGGATCAATTCTGGGCCCGCTGCTGTTCAATATTTACATCAATGATATATTCAATGCTTCAAAACTTTTAAAACTCATTTTATTTGCTGATGACACAAATATATTCTGTTCTAAAGACAATCAAAGGGAACTTATCAATGTGTTGAACACAGAGTTAATCGAAATAAAATCATGGATGGATTACAACAAACTATCTTTGAATCTAGACAAATCTAAAGTGATGTTTTTTGGTAAATACAAAGCCAGTACAGAGCTCTCAATTAAAGTTAACAATGACTAAAGTGAAAGTGTTACAGAAATCAAATTCTTAGGGATTGTTATTGATAACAAACTGAGTTGGAAGCCACACATCAGACACAAACTAAACTTTCAAAAAGTATTTCAATCATAAATAAATCCAAATATATATTAGAATACAACTGTAGATATTGATTGTACTGCTCCTTAATATTACCATATTTCACATACTGTATAGAAGTTTGGGGTAATAATTCTAAGAGTTCACTACATCCTCTCTTTATGCTTCAGAAACGAG
Source organism: Oryzias melastigma (assembly GCF_002922805.2). Taxonomy (NCBI): domain Eukaryota; kingdom Metazoa; phylum Chordata; class Actinopteri; order Beloniformes; family Adrianichthyidae; genus Oryzias; species Oryzias melastigma. The sequence goes on along the minus strand of NW_023416890.1, from coordinate 159,965 downwards.
CCATCAGAATTATACATAAAGCCGGTTATCTTGATCACACTAACAATTTATTTGATCAATCCAGAATTTTAAAACTGTATGACCTTGTTGATTTTTACACTGCACAGTTACTATACAGAGCTAGTGGGAAAACATTCCCATAAATATCCAGAAACAGTTCTTAGAAAATGAAGGAGGAACAAACTGAGAGGATGCAGGAACTTCAAGGTCAGATTGACCCACAAAGAAAAGTTTCTGTGTGGAACTAAACTCTGGAACAAGTTAAGTAATGAGCTCAAACAATGTTCAAGCATTTATACATTCAAGAAAATGTATAAAGAAACTCTAATCTCACACTATGAAGATAAGACGAGTTAAAGATCAACTGGTGTTTGAATAATTCCAAATGTATGAACTTGAATGTGATGAAATAATCAAAGCTTTTTCAAATGCAAACAATAAGTTTAATGTTATGTAATATACAGTTTACAATCACTATGATATTAATTTTCTTTAGTTAATCTAAAATATGTAGCAATGATTACAGGATTAATGTAATTATGTGTTCTAAAGAAAATCAATGATTATTAGATATTGTGTGAATCATTAATGTTTACTGAAAATATCTAAGAATTCTTTCAGAGAATGATTAACAACAACTCTACGGTACTTTAAAACTTGATCTCAATGTTTAATGATTATTACAACAACAACAACCAGATTACACAATTATGCTAAACAGTGAAATGAAGTAATTAAGTAGGGGTGGGATTATACAAGTTTGCTTCTTCCCACTCCTTTTCAAGCAATCAATCAAACTCTACTGACTTTAGTTAATTAGCACAAAAAATAATGAACCAAATGTGACATACAGTGGTGTGAAAAACTATTTGCCCCCTTCCTGACTTTTTATTCTTTTGCATGTTTGTCACACAAAATGTTTCTGATCATCAAACACATTTTTAATATTAGTCAAATATAACACAAGTAAACACAAAATGCAGTTTTTAAATTATTTTTTTTATTATTTAGGGAGAAAAAAGTCCAAACCCACATAGCCCTGTGTGAAAAAGTAATTGCCCCTGCACCTAATAACTGGTTGGGCCACCCTTAGCAGCAATAACTGCAATCAAACGTTTGCGATAACTTGCAACAAGTCTTTTACAGCGCTCTGGAGGAATCTTGGCCCACTCATCTTTGCAGAATTGTTGTAATTCAGCTTTATTTGAGGGTTTTCTAGCATGAACCACCTTCTTAAGGTCATGCCACAGCATCTCAATGGGATTCAGGTCAGAACTTTGACTAGGCCACTCCAAAGTCTTCATTTTGCTTTTTTTAAGCCATTCAGAGGTGGATTTGCTGGTGTGTTTTGGGTCATTGTCCTGCTGCAGCACCCAAGATCGCTTTAGCTTGAGTTGATGAACAGATGGCCGGACATTCTCCTTCAGGACTTTTTGGTAGACAGTAGAATTCATGCTTCCATCTATCACAGCAAGCCTTCCAGGTCCTGAAGCAGCAAAACAACCCCAGACCATCACACTACCACCACCATATTTTACTGTTGGTATGATGTTCTTTTTATGAAATGCTGTGTTACTTTTACGCCAGATGTAACGGGACACGCACCTTCCAAAAAGTTCAACTTTTGTCTCGTCAGTCCACAAGATATTTTCCCAAAAGTCTTGGCAGTCATCGAGATGCTTTTTAGCAAAATTAAGACGAGCCTTAATGTTCTTTTTGCTTAATAGTGGTTTGCGTCTTGGAACTCTGCCATGCAGGCCGTTTTTGCCCAGTCTCTTTCTTATGGTGGAGTCGTGGACACTGACCTTAATTGAGGTAAGTGAGGCCTGCAGTTCTTTGGATGTTGCCCTGGGATCTTTTGTGACCTCTCGGATGAGTTGTCTCTGCGCTCTTGGGGTAATTTTGGGCGGCCGGCCACTCCTGGGAAGGTTCACCACTGTTCCATGTTTTCGCCATTTGTGGATAATGGCTCTCACTGTGGTTCGCTGGAGTCCCAAAGCTTTAGAAATGGCTTTATAACCTTTACCAGTTTGATAGATCTCAGTTACTTTTGTTCTCATTTCTTCCTGAATTTCTTTGGATCTTGGCATGATGTCTAGCTTTTGAGGTGCTTTTGGTCTACTCCTCGGTGTCAGGTAGCTTCTGTTTAAATGATTTCTTGATTGAAACAGGTGTGGCAGTAATCAGGCCAGGGGGTGGCGACAGAAATTGAACTCAGGTGTGATAAACCACAGTTAAGTTATTTTTTAACAAGGGGGGTAATCACTTTTTCACACGGGGCTATGTGGGTTTAGATTTTTTTCTCCCTAAATAATGCAAACATCCATTTTAAAACTGCATTTTGTGTTTACTTGTGTTATCTTCGACTAATATTAAAATGTGTTTGATGATCAGAAACATTTTGTGTGACAAATATGCAAAAGAATAAAAAGTCAGGAAGGGGGCAAATAGTTTTTCACACCACTGTAAGTGTGTTTTATTTTTGTTTGTTTTCTATTTTCTAATCAATGCATTTAATTGTTTCTGTAATGAGTTTGAAATAATTGTGTCCTGTATTTTTCAATCTATGCTTGAAATAAACCAATCAATCAACCAATCAAAACCTTCATATACCTGGTTAATATCGTTGCATTACACCAAACTGTTTTCAGCTCATCAGCGTAAGATGTCTGGCCTGTGATTGGCTGGCTTTGCGGCTCATTTGTAGTGCTAAAGTTGAGAACCAAAAATTACAGATTAAGAGAAAAATTACATTTTGAGAGTGTGGGTCTGAAAACATCTGAGTGAAATGATTTGACCTGGTTTATGAGGTTGCAGATACACTAAAGATTTTGAGACCGCTTATGGGATTTTGTAAGCTAACGTTATTTAACCTCCGTTATATTTTTCAAAATGCACATTTCGTTTGTAGTTTAGGAGCATGTCATTTCAAAACTGACTTTTTCTTGTCACAAATATCCCTTCATATTCCTATCAGCTAGTACAAAAAGGAATCTCAGAAAAAGACCTGAGTTTACGTTCAGACACTTCCTGGACAAACTTGGGGACAAACAACACATTGAAGCCAGTTATAAATGCATAACAATAGTATTGAAACTGTCAGAAAAGTATTTTTGTGCTGACTAAACACACTGCTTTGCTTGTGACAATACTAAAGACTAGCACTATCTATCTGGACTGAATCAAGTAGACCTAAAGAATGGAGTCTAGCAGACACATAGCCTTTGAGGGAGAGTTTGCTAAAAGCGCTGATCCCAAAGCCTGTTTAGAATAAAATACCATCAATTATGTCAGGTGGATGGCATGCAAACCTCTGTTATGTGCATATGGAGCAGAGGTGCCACGTGTAGACTTTGTACAGCAGGTAGGGTGTGGGCCTTAGTGTTGTTGCGTTGCTCTGAATGTGCTGGTTTTTGGTTCTACAGCTGTGCAGTCAGAAGGTGGAGGTGGACATGGAGAAGCTGGCAGCAGAGATGGCTGCTGCTGAGGAGGTGGCTCGACGGCGGGCTGAGGAGAGGGAGCGTGAGGCGGCGGAGCAAGTGGAGAAGGCTGCACAGCAGGAAGAGACGGGGTCTGAGCCGGCTACAGCCAACAACTCCCCCGGGACCAAGGAGGATACACCTATGGAGACAGGTATCAACTCGGACTGTTTACTGTAGGAGTAAAACTGCGTTCACAACAAATGCCATTTGCGCAACAGAGATGTCAAGTTTCCACATTAAGTCAATGTACAGATGAAACCTGAGGGCGCTATTTGACTTTTGGGCATGGCATGTCGGTCCAACAACAGCGAGATTTGAGCGCCGTGGCAATCTATAGTAAAGAAGACGCATCACGACAACCATTCAGGTACTCAGCTTTGGGGATGAGCCGTTTTCAATAACCAAGTTGTTGAATTTTTATTTATCCAGGTAGGTTGATTAAAGACATTGAGACAATAATATAAAAGATCATCTATGCTTATTTTTCCCTCCTCTGACTAATGGGGGGCAGAAAGGTCACACTGGGTCACAGAGAGACAGAAGCGTCCGTCATTCAGACACAGTTCCTGTAGGAGATGGTGAAGCTCTCCATACCAGAATCACGGAATGAACCCAGACATGGAGACGGGATTCCCTATACTTTGAATGAATGAATTAAATGGTTTATTTCAAGCAATCAGGTCACAATACATACATGACATATCACTTAATGAATCACAAGTTGATCACTTGAAAGGGAGTGGAAGGAAGTGAACTTATATAATCCCACCCCGACTCGACCATTTTCTCTACATGAATTATCAATATCCGGTTCAGGACTTATTATCAAATATTAATAAAATCAGGCTATTAATAATTATGAATATAATTTATGTAATCAAGTTCCAAAGCATCCACAACAAATCATTTATATTAATCAGTAACAATAATTTAGTATTATCATTGAAAAAAAGACACTTTGTGCAGATTGTATTCAGAGAATTATGATAATACAAAAAGTAATAATTAAATCATCTTCATTTGCTAATGCAATAAAAATCTAAATATTCTCATTTTAAAAAAGGCAATTAGTGCAGATTGCATTAATCAAACAATAATTATAAAAATAGAAAAGTAATAAGTAAAAATCATCTTCATTAGTTAATGGAGAAAAAAATCAAAATATTATTAATTAAAAAAAACAATTTGTGAAGATTGTATTCTTCAAAGAATGATTATAATACACAAAAAATAATAAGTTGAAAAGAAAAGGATCAGGAATTTGAGCCGAATCAGTGCTACATCACAGCTTAGGAACAAGTCTAAGGCCACGTAATCGTTCTCTGTTGTGATAACTGAGAGACTGAGAAGGTCTCATTTCAAGGGAATTGTGCTCGAGTTCTGCAGCTCAGAATCAGGTCAGAGTTCACATCCAGCGTTTTTTTCACATTTTGCTTGAATTAAAGGGTCAAAAATGCCTAATCCCACAGTTCTCAAAGTCTTTCATAGATTTTATTTCCAGAGGCTTCGTGAGGTCCGGTGGTCCGAGTGGTTTTACAAAGATTCTGGAGTTCAGAGTCCACGTGCTGTGGATCTTTAGTAGAGCTCTTTAAAATAAAGTAATCTGATCTCCCAAGGTCTTCCATACATTGTAGATAAGATATACACACAGAGAGAGTGCTCTATGTAGTGATCTGACTAAAAACATTCGGCCTCCCGCACACTTCTGGGTTGTCAAGTTTATACACGTTTTTGGACAAGCGTCATTTGTCATGCATCCAAAGAGAGGCAGTCAGCATGAATTTGACGTGCAAATGACGTTGGGTGTGAACCCAACACAAGGTGCCACAGCTTCATGTCTGTAACAATATTTGTAACTCTCCAACCTCACAGAGAATGCAGCAGCTGCAGACCTTCCTTCAGAGCATCAACCCGCCACAGCACCTTCATCTGAGCCTCCATCTTTAGTATCCGAGATGCTCTCTCCTCCCCCTGAGCCCCCCAGGGAGAACAGCTCTCCTAGTAGCAGCTGCACCCCTAGTGATGACAGTAACAGCATGCCTCCCCCTGGAGAAAACAACGTGGAAGCAGCAGCTTCACAGTCTCCTACGGGACAGGAAGTCAACCCTCCAGCTGTCCCTCCTCCCTCAGAGGAACCAGCCCCACCACCGCTTCTGCCCCCCAATCAGGGGAGCCTCCAGTATGAGTAGAGTTACAACTGTGTGAGCTAGAGCATAGCAGGGGGGCCCTGGAGGCAGCTCAATGAGTGCTCTTCTAGTTATGAAAACTTCTGCTCTTCCTGTTTTTTAAAGAATCTACTGAAACTTTTTTTGGTTGATGTTTGTAACTTTTAGATTTTCAACGTTTCATGATTCTTCTAGATAATCTGCAATATTTTGTTACTCTTCTAGAAGATTAGTTTCTTGACTTCCAGGTTATCACATCTCACAACTCTTTAGATAATCAGTTGTGTTTTGTGGCTCTTCTAAATGACCAACAGCATTTCTTCATTTGTTTTGATAATTTGTGACATCTCATGACTCTTCTAGATTCTGCAGCGTTTTGAAACTTTTGAGATTCACAATCTGCTATGACTATTCTAGATTATGAGTGACATTTTTGACCCTTTTAGATTATCTGTGTGTTTTGGTTACTCTTCTAGACAACCAACAATCTCGATTGCTGATTTCATTGAGCTTCCTCAGTGAATCTGACAGAAAATCTAACTAAAGATCAGGATTTAGTCAAATGATTTATTTTGTACTGTCCAAACTGACCAAATAAAGGCCATGTCTTTCATCTTATGATTTTACTGGCTTTTTTTGTCCTGGTTTGTCTTGAAATCTTATCAAGACCCAGTTTATATCTGTCATAATCCATTATTATAATCAGGGTTTGGGTAAGGCTGTCTATGGTGCTCCAGATGGGTCACAGCTACACAAAATAAAACACTTTTATCAGAATCCTCTACACTTAGACATCAAGACACATCAGTTCTCAACATCTTAAATTTTAATCCGTTGAAAATTTATTGCAAAAAGTGATTTAAAAATGTCCCCCGAAGAAAAGCCCAGTCATGAATAAAAGCAAAGATCCAAAAACCACTGGTCAACTTGTGTTGGCTGAGGACGCGACGGTCCTCAAGATCCAGCAGAAACAACTGATGGAAAAAGGGAAGACGCTACAAGCCCTGAACAAATAGACAGATCAATATACTTGAGAAACAAGTGGACGTCTTGGAGCATCGCTCCAGAATTAATCATTTGATGATCACTGGACTAAAGATCAAACCCTGATGAAATGTGAAGAACCCAGTCAGAGGAGGAAAGCTCTGATGAGCAACCAATGGAGGTTTTTCTCAAGTCTAAAGTGAAGAATTTCATTCATATTTTTTCTGTCAAAATAAAAAAGTAGTCATCCAAAAACCTAAACAAACTCACTCAAAAGTTTGTTGTAATCAGTGACTGCAGTGCAGCGCCCCTCCCTTCCTGATGCTGTCTAAGCTAGGTTGGGGGGAGGAGAGGAGCGTGCTGCTGTTGGTGCTTCTTTAAAACGTTAGGGATGGAAAAACAAGCCCTCAGGGACAGCATAAAGGGGAGAAATAAGGGAAAAGGAGAAACGGCCTTCAAACTGAGGTTTGTCTGTTTTGCATATAATTGTTTGGAAATTGGATTTTGGCCAAAACAAACAAATCCTGTGTGGAAATACCCCTAGTTTGCTTCTAAGCATAACCTGAAAGGTGGTGCAGTTGGTTAGCGCACCTTCCTCATGATCAAAAGACCCTAGTTTTGAGCCTCAACTGTGGCAATCAAAATAAAATCCCGTAACGGGGAGCAGTTTTCTGTTTTTGCCTGAGGCGCCATGCAGCCCAGGACTGGGCCTGCTGACGACAGCAGTGGAAATGGAGCGGGAGGATGAACGGGATTCATGTGGTCGTCCTCCACCCAAGACGTCTGAAGCAAATATGTGTGCAGCATTTGTGTTCAATCAGTAAACCACCTGTACTCGCACATACTTCTCCACTTCTTTACACCTTTTCCCTTTCTTGTACCCTACCCATGCCTCCATCTCTAATTTCCCACTCTCCTTTGTCTTCTGCCTGTCTTCTATCAAGTAGACAAACACACAAATATAACAAAAATACATTTTAAGAAGGTCTAAATACATAAGGAGTTCATACAAAGATACACCTTGTGTGTCTGAAGTTCCAAAACCCCACCCCAAAATTCTTTATCAGTCAGTCAACTGTTTTAACATTCATGTTGGGAAAAGACTCACCTCACAACTTCTACTTCCAATTTTGGACTTTTGAAACTTGATATTTTATAACACTACTTCCACCTGCCTACATTCTTTAAATACAATTTATAACAGTCTCATTTCATTCTATGTTGTCCTTATACAACTCACCATTGAACATCATATAATACAGTAGTTCAGGTTGGCTATCACCATCACGTAGATGGCAATTTCACTGGCTATAGTTTGTTTTTATTTATTTTGACTTCCTTTTTTTTTTTTAAGTACTTGGTTCTGTGTACTTCACAACATAAACTACACCACAATAATCAGGTTTTTTTCTGTACAAAATATTCACAAACAATCTGGCAAACTTGCATTTTGTTTTAAAGCACCAAAACGCTTTCTTCTTGTAGCTTCTGCTTAACATTGATACTTATCCATAAAAACTGAATTAACTGAGAAAACAGCAACAGTACAACACATCTTAAATAACAAACGTCACTTCTTCTACTGACTGGAACATGCTACCACCCATTTTCTAAACCTGCTTTGTCCCTTTCACAGTCTCGGGGCTGCAGGAGCCTAACCCAGCCACTTTTGGGCGAAGGCACGCTAAACCCTGGACAAGTCACCAGTCTGTAACTGGGCCTTTTTAAAACATTAAAGACTGAGAAAAGCGGGATACACTGTGGATAGTTTGACAGTCTGTTACTGCCGCCGCGTTCTCTGGCTGCAGCTCGATGCAGCGACGTGTCCAGTGGAGCTCATCATGAATATGCCGGCAGACAGACCGCTATGCTGGGGCTGGATCACGCTTCAACCTCCAGAACATTTAAAACGTCCCCCGGTGCGCTTGCTGTTCGGAACGTCGGGGGTCCGCAGCTCTCAGGACGCGGCGCCGGACGCGAGCCGGTACCACCAGACGTGGTACTGGACGCGAACCGGAGCCAGTCTAGGGTGCAGGAGCTCTCCAGGTCCTAGCGCCGGCCGGTTTTCGCTCGCAGCTCGGTGGTTGGAGAACCGCCCGTGATCTAGTGAGTAGTGATGGGAATTCTGGCTCCTTTAAAGGGTTAGTAATGGGGTTGTGGGTCATTTTCGGTGTTAACTGTATTTCGCCTTATATTTACCATTTCCAAATGTTTTGGCGTGTTTTGAGAAAGAAATATTGAAATAAAACGGCATTTTTGAGGCAAAATTTGGCAAACCTGTCTCTTCTGGGTAAAAAGCTCCGTTTTGGTCACGTGGTGCGTGTGACGTCACCAGAGTCAACACAGCAAGATGGCTTCTCCTTTGCGTGTCGGAGCTAGCGATAGCGGCGATATTTCAAGGTCCACAATTCTGTTTTCAGATTGTGGAAACATTTGTTCTGAAAGTGACGTTGATTCAGAGGCGCCGGGTGTTTGTGGTTTGAGGACTGTAAAGCCCTATCAATTTGAGCCGGCAGCGCGGAAAGTAAGAGCTCACAATCTGGCAATGACACTGACAGTGACGCTGAGAATGCCCATGAAAACGAAAACTCTCCGTTTATCAGAGCCATGCTCGAAGCTGGAAGATGTGGAGCATCTAATGAAGCTTTGTTTACAGATCGGAACCTTTTGGCGACTCTAAATCAAATCATCAATGAAGCTGACTATCCGGGTCGGTAATGCAGAGTTTCATATGCAAAATAATGAGCTTAGAGACATGTTTGCAGAACCGTCCACCACTTTATTATTATTTATTCACTTATTTAATCACTTTATTCACATACCCAGAAGCTCTTTCACCACCTTACTGCATGTCTCTGACATGCGCAGAAACCAAAGGAGAATGTAAACAGTGAAACGTACGCCCCCTTCTCCACATGAATCGTCCCGTTTCAACACACAACAACAACAGGGGATGACAACAGTCTGTCACGTTAGCTAAGTACACTGAAAATTCCGAAAACGATTCCTCTTCAGATGAAAGCATCACACAGAAATGAATGAGATCTGATCTTTCACGGAGGAAGAAATGACTGGTGGACCGCTGCGAGTGTCGGTGGTTTCATCAACGGATCTGCAGAGATCCTGCAAGCCGCCATCAATGATTAATAAACTTAAGAAACTTCCAAACATGTGCAATGTTTTAAACATTCAGTTTACCTGTTGAAATCAGAAGCTTTTCACGGTTTAGTCGGTCTGGTTCTGCTCACAGTGTTCATTCGCAATAGGCTCATTTCGATTGTAAATCTCGTAAATTTACGACTTTAAAAATCATAATTTTATTATTATTTTTTTTGGTGGCCCTAACACTCCGTCGGACCATAACACAGATGTTTACAGAATTCAACTTTGCCGCAGCACACACACATACATGTATCTGCAGACACCCTGGGTCCGCCTGCATTCTGCTGCTGGCGCTGTCTCACTCACATGACGTCAACGCGTCACGTGACCCAAATCGAGCCGTTTCTGAAGCAGGGCGAAATGCGAGTGTGATTTGTCGTTGATTTTGTCAAATTTTACAAAAACCTGCGTTTGTCAACGGTAATTATTTGTTATTTTTGATACATTAGAACATATGGAATATATCTGGATACGCATTTTAGCTTTGTCCCAGGCCATTACTAACCCTTTAAGGGAGCCGGCTCTTTCGGATCGGCTTCCCAAAAAGAGCCGGCTCTTTCGGCTCCCAAACGGCTCTTTAGGTTGTTTTGTTGCTTTGAGTAATTTATTATCAACAATTATATAAAATTATGCACAAAATGAATTACTAATAAAAAAACTTGTTTTTAATATGATTTTATTTCACTCATATAAACAGAAAAATGAATAGAAATTATAATAAAATACAAAAATCAACTATTTACTATTCAACAGAGCTGTTCTATCAGATTTTTAACCATCTCTTTGTAAACAAATTCAACTTGAAAACAATATAAAACACTGCAAACCACAACACAAAAATATCAATCAATCAATCAATCAAATTTTATTTATAAAAAAGCGCTTCTCATACTTCGCGCAGCTCAAAGCGCTTTACATTAAAAACAAAAACATATACAAAAAGAAAATCTTCACTCCCCCCCCCCACCCCCCAAAACATACAACTCATGATCCCACACACAATGAATATTTATAAAAATGACTTATAAATGACAATTGTAAAATAAACTTAAGGCTTGGCTCTGCTGTGAGGAAACAGTATTGAGGATTCTATCATACCAGGGACCAGCTCAGTCAAAGGAACATCGCCATGGCACCCACCCAGACCGGGACAGCAACGGAGTCCACTCCACAGCTGTGAGGCTGCAGTGCAGGACTCCAGCCGCCCCAGCAAGGGCGAGAACCACGGCAACGACCCCAGACCAAGAAGACAAGCCCTGATATGATAGAACCCACAGGAAACACTGGGTTTAAAATCATAGTAAAATGTTTAAATAAGAGACATAAAATACTATTGAAAATATTAATAAATTCGCAAAATAAAATAATAAATAACATAATATATAAAAATAATAACATATAATAAAACTACTAAAACAAATAAACAAGGACATAAGGTCAACTAAAAGCAGCATTAAAAAGGTGCGTCTTGAGCCTCTTCTTAAAAACCTCTACGGTCTCTGCGGCCCTGAGACTCTCCGGCAGGCTGTTCCAGAGGCGAGGACCGTAATGGTAGAACGAAGCTTCACCATGTGTTTTGGTCCTCACCTTAGGAACCACTAACAGGCCGGTGCCGGAGGACCTCAGGGTCCGCGAGGGTTCATACTTTAAAAGAAGATCACTTAAATAAGAAGGCCCAAGACCATAAAAACATTTATAAACCATTAAAAGAATCTTAAAATCAATCCTGAAACGCACAGGGAGCCAATGCAGCGATTTTAAAACTGGTGTAATGTGTTCCCGCCCCCTGGTCCTCGTCAGAACTCGTGCCGCCGAGTTCTGTAATAATTGTAAGTTTGAAAGAGATTTTTGAGGTAAACCAGAGAGCAGGGCATTACAATAATCTAAACGACTAAAAATAAAAGCATGCATCAGCACCTCTGTGCTGGCAAGAGAGAGGAATGGGCGGACTCTGGCGATATTTTTAAGATGATAAAATCCTGTCTTAACGACATTTTTAATATGAGGAATAAAATTCAGCTCAGAGTCTAAAAGAACGCCCAGGTTTCTCACACAGTGAGAGGGATTAAAATTCTGAAGACGAGTTAAAATTCTCTCTCTCTTGTCTTCAGGACCGATGATTAAAACTTCTGTTTTGTCCTGGTTGAGCTGAAGGAAGTTCTCTGCCATCCATGACTTGATGTCTAAAATACAATTTAAAAGAGTATTTAAAGGTTCAAGGTCATCAGGAGACACGGCGATGTAAAGCTGAGTATCATCAGCATAGCTGTGAAAGTCAACGCCGTGTCTCCTGATGACATCCCCAAGAGGCAACATGTACAAATTAAAAAGAATGGGACCTAAAATTGACCCTTGGGGAACCCCACAACTTATTTCATGGATTCTTGAGGAGCATGTATCCATACTTACATAAAAGTGTCGGTCTGTAAGGTAAGAATAAAACCACTTAAGAACATTTCCAGAGAGGCCCACTAGACTCCTAAGTCTATTTAATAAAATCTGGTGATCTACTGTATCAAAGGCGGCACTAAGATCCAGCAGCACCAGAACAGAGAGTTTCTGTGAGTCTAAATTAATTCTAAGATCATTAACGATCTTTAAAAGAGCCGTCTCTGTACTGTGGTTCATTCTAAAACCAGACTGATATTTTTCTAAAATATTTTTGTGATTTAAAAACTCATGTAGTTGAGTAGCGACACTTTTTTCTATAATTTTACTTAAAAACGGTAAGTTGGATACAGGTCTGTAGTTATCCAGAGTATTTGGATCTAAACTGCTCTTCTTCAGAAGGGGCCTCACCACCGCCGTCTTACAGGCAGAGGGGAAGACACCCGTCTGAAGAGAGCAGTTCACTATGTTTAAAAGCTCTGACTCAAAGAATCCATAAAATGTTTTAAAAAGTGAAGTGGGAATGGGATCTAAAAGGCAGGTTTTGGTGTTTACTTGGGATAAAACTCGACCAAGCATTTCCACATCAACCAGGACAAAACTCCCCAGTGTTTCCTCGGGTAAAACCAACGCTGGTGATCTGTTAAAACCAGAGTTTGGCACAGGTGAAAGACTAGATCTTATAGCATTGATTTTACCCATGAAGTGGTCTGCGAAGTCCTCACATGCAGCATTAGATGACGGCATGGAGGACTTATTAAAATCTTTATTTATTAAAATATCTATTGTTTTAAAAAGAACTTTGGGATTGTTTTTATTTTCTGAAATTAGATTTGAAAAGTATAGTGTTCTGGCCTTTTTAATGGAGTTATTGTAAATTTTGAGTTGTTCTTTAAAAATGTCTTTATGAATCATTAGTTTTGTCTTCCTGTATCTCCTCTCTGCTCTTCTGCACTTCTGTTTCAGACACCTTATGTCGTCAGTCTTCCATGGTGTTTTAGAAGTGGTTCTTAATGTTTTTGTTTTGACTGGAGCCACTGCATCTAAGGAAGACTGAAGTCTGTTATTAAAATCATCAACCATAAAATCACAGGATGCAGATGAAGTTTGAGCAGGAGTTTGGTTAAAATTATTAATAAAACTTGCAGCCACTTCAGGATTTATATACCGTTTCCTCACAGTTCTCACTGAGGCTTCCTGCTGGATTTCACTGGTGACATTAAAAAACACACAGCAGTGATCTGATATTGCTAAATCAACAACAGAGGACACCCCGGCAGACAGACCGTAGGTGATGACGAGGTCGAGGGTGTGTCCTCTGTTGTGAGTGGCCTGTGTGACATGTTGTTTAAAATCCATGCTGCTAAGAAGATTTAAAAACTCACAAGCATCGTCATCATTTTTATAAACATGTAAATTAAAATCACCAGTAATTAAAATCCTATTAAATCTAATGTGAACAGATGATAAAAATTCAGAAAATTCTTCAATAAAACAGGAAGGAGGGTTTGGTGGTCTATACACTGTGACAGCTAAAACAGGTGGGGCACCAAAGAGAAAAGCATGATGCTCAAACGAAGAATATTTCTTGAATACAATATTTTCAGACATTATTGTTTCGTGAGCTATCGATGCTGTGCCACCACCTTTCTTACCTCCCCTGATTGAAAATAAAAAGTTAAAATTAGGTGGAGAAGCCTCAGTGAGAATAGCTGGAGCATCAGTGCCAAACCAGGTTTCAGTTAAAAACAGACAAGTTAAATCATGGTCTAAAATCATATCATTGATGATAAAAGACTTGTTTAAAAGTGATCTGACATTAAAAACAGCCATTTTCATTGTTGTGGGTAAAATCTGACGTGAGCATGAGATGGGTTTAGTGACTGGTGTTGTGTGAATTGGACGGAGACATCTGACATGCGAGGCACTTGGGAAAGAATTGAAGTTGGAATATGTATTTGTGATATGAACTGGTATGTGATGCTGAGTGGCAGAGAATGATGGATCAGGGGTGTGGATGTCCTGGTTCGACCGTCAGCTTATGGTTTGGAAAGAACGGAGGGTGAGATCAATGTTAAAGCTAAGAAGACGGGAACCATTATTGTTGGGGTGTAAACCGTCTGCTTTGAAGAGATATGGTCTATTGTAGAATGTTGTGAAGTTATCAATGTATGGGATGCTCATGGAGTGACAATATGATTTTAACCAGATGTGAAGCTGACGGATGCGTGAGAACATGATGTCTCCGTAACGGGGTGCAGGAAGTGGTCCAGATATTATACAGTTTATGTTTAAATCTTGGATGTTGTGAATGAGGTTAATAATGTCCACTTTCAAAGTCTCAGATTGGTGCAGTTTAAGGTTGTTGGTGCCTGCATGTATAATAAAGGTCTCAGCAGAGGGGTATTTAACAGTGAGATGGTGGGCAGAGTTATTAATGTCATTGACGGCTGATCCCAAGAATGAAAGTGTTTGGCACCTGGCAACACGGACATGCCGGACAACGGAGTCTCCCACGATGAGCTGCTGCACAGGTCCGGTTCTTCCCGCTCTCTCTGGGTGACGAACAGCAGCCTCCGCGGGCTCAGGTGGAGGGATGAGAGCTCCAGAGAGATGTTTCCCGGCAGGCAGTGATCCAATACAAAGATACGTTTTGGCATGGGATCCGCTGAAGCTGGTGAGCCGGAGAGTGCGGTGCGCGATCCCCTGGACAGCCCGCCCGAGCGTTGGGCCACGGCCTCGCGGAGCAGACGGCGGCGGCGTTTCCCTCTCGAGGCGGACACCGAAGAAACAGCGGAGGCCCCCGGCGGAGGCGCCGTGACTCCAGGAAGAAGCGCGTCCCGACCAGGCTCCACCAAGGCGGGCTCCGAAGCAGCAGCAGACGCAGACGCCGTTGGATCCGGACAGGAGGAAGCGGAACCCGTCGCCCCGCAGAGACCCGCGGTAGAGCCGGATGTCACGGTAGGAACTCCGCCTGATCTCGGTCCCGGTGGGCCCACTCGCGTCGCTGACGCCGCAATGACGCCTTCAGCCAGCGGGGCAAAGCGGTTAGAGAGCGCTAGGTTTTCCGAGCTGGCAGTCGCAGGTTTAGATCCACCGTTCCTCCGGCCACGACGTGTCACCTCAGCCCATGATTGTTTCGGCGTGGAGGAGAGGGCTGGAGCCCTGGGTCCAGCGTCGGTTTGGTCATCATGGAGGCCCAGTGGACTCCTGGCTTCAACTGCGGAGCTGGTGTTGGTGGTGCTTGGAGCTGCGTCTGTCCGCTCCCATCCGTTGTTATCACGGCCACATATCTGAACAATATTGCTGTCGTTAGCGGTGGAATTAGCCTCAGCGGGAAGTTCTCCGGACCATGGCAGCGTCTGTGACATTGAACGATTTGACAGCTGCAGGTGTTGGATGTACTTGGATTGTGAAGCTGAAACTGAGAGAATTTTCTCTATGAAGTTTTGTTTTTCCTTGAGCTCCAGTCTCAGCTTTTGGACAGTGGCTTGAAGTTGGCTGTGTCCTGAGTTGCATTTCTCACACATGGGAGTGCAGGAAACTCCGAGCGGTAGAGCGTCAGCGTCAGCCATCTTCCCAAAAAAATATATATATAATATAATAATATAAAAATATATAATAAAAATATATAATATAAAAAATATAAAATATAAAATATAGATTAAAAAGTGCTTTTGTTTCATCTGTAACAGTGAAATACTCCCATATTTTGCTGCGTTTCCTTGTGTCACTCATTGTTTTACCTTAATGTTATGCTGTTTGTCTTGTGGCCACTGACTCTCTTTTTCGCTTTCCTTCTGTGCGCCGCGAGTGTGTAACCTCCTCCTCTGCGCAGCGCGAACACATGCACAAACACATATTGACCAATCGCGTGCGACATGAGGAGGAAAAAAAGGGAGTGAGAGAAAGGCTTTCCCTCCGTGTGTGCTTTGCTACTGTTGTTGCTGCGAGTGTAACTCATAGACTGAAAAAAAATAATGGACTGAGCGAGCAATGAGGTCCCCCATTGGAAATGCATTACTTCCTCTCCTCGCGAAAGTAGGCCGCCGCTTTCACCGTCAATTCCTGAAACGGATATCGCCATTTGCAAACAATCTTCAGCGATTGGTCTGAGTCATAGCTGAGTCATGGAATCTACAGGAAGTACTGTCGCCAATCAAGAGTGAGTTTGTTGCAACCGTCTGCCTCTTTCCACGCCTCGACCACGAGACCGCGGATGTAAACAGCTTATTCTTTGATCACGGCGGCTCGGGAGAATCGTACAAGTCTTTGTTCAAGCCTTTGAGGGAGAACCATTCCAACATTTGATTCTGTCAGCGGTCCTTTGGGATTTACTTACATTTATTCCTTTTTGTCGAGATAAAAGGAGCATTTGGGTGACGCCGCTGCAGAACGGCGCGTGTCCCTCTCACGCGCCGCAGCTTTTCAGTTGTCATTCGCGGCCAGGTTATAGTCTTAACAGATGCACGTGAGAAACGCGTTCAGCGGTATTTAAAATAAATAACCATCCTAACAAGTGAACAGCTGGATCTTTTTCTGTTTGAAAATACGACCAGGTCCTTTCAAGTTTGTCTCGCGCTCCTCAGACGGCTGCGTCTAATTCAGGCTGAAGCTGGAAAAGTGCAGCGAATATGAAACTTTGGTTGGTGATTTTATGCGCATATACGCAACTTATAATTTATAAGCTACAATCAAAACAGTGAAATAAAGAAAAACGAACATTAATCAAACAAAAAAGTCCAAAGCACATAACCTCAGAGTGAAATCTATTTCTACAGAGTAAATCCTCATCTAAAAATGTCGACAGCATGCTCCTCTTGTTGTTTTAAACTGCTGCATCGGTACATTCCATTGAGGAAAACAACAGTAGGACAATGATTGGTACATTGTTGAATTGTAAAGTAGGTGTTAAAAGGTCTTCACGGACCCATTGATGAAGTCTGCTCCCATTGGCTACCCGTCATCTGTCAATCAAACCCCCCAGACGTTCGACGTCAGACCCACAAACGCTTATTGAGCCATCTGATTGGTCAATTTATAACTCTAATAACTTGTGATAATGGAAAAAAATCTTTAAAAAAATTTGGATTAGAAAAAAGAAGTTAATCAGAAAGCAGCAGAGGAAGAATGATTATTCTGACATATAAAATGACTGAGAAATAACTGTCTGTTTCCCAATGTAAGTCAATGGGACTTTGGCCTTTTTGCAACCCAGTGGTACTTTCTATATGGAACACGGACGGAGGGGGGCTTGCTCTGTCCAGTTATTTTATATACAGTCTATGGTGTAACTACCGCTCCTCCTCCTCTGCTCAGCGCGAACACACACGGCACAAACACATATTGACCAATCACGTGCAACATGCGGAGAAAAAAAGGGGATCGAGAGAGAGGAGGTGAGAGAGAAAAGACTCGGCTCCCGACTTCCGGCTCCCAGCGAGGAGCCGACTCGCGTCGCTCACTTCAAAGAGCCGGTTCAAAGAGCCGTTTCGTTCGCGACCGACCCATTACTTCTAGTGAGAGCAGCCGGTAAATTGGAGGGTGGGACGCCCACACGCGGTGTGGAAAGGCACGTATGAGAACGTCCGCGATTTATGCGTCAAAAAAATTGTCGGCGTCAAGCACATGTCAGATTAATGCGTTTTTAACGCGAGAAATCTGACAGCCCTAGTCTTTTATATTATTTTTTAACATCTTTTAGAGTAAAACTGTTAATAAAATAGCCGCGGGATTCATTGCATGTGCATTGTCCTAAATAAATTAATAAAATAAAAATAAAGTTAAGTTTTAGAGACAACAATAACAAATATGACCATCGATTATTTGAAATCTTGTTTATTTTTTCATCAGTGATTCACTACCTTCCAGAAAAAGTAAGAAAAATACACCGGTGTCGTCATTTAGCGCCATTTATTTCACAGCAACTACAAGAACTGTGCGGACACCATTTCCCACAATGCATTTTTGTTTTGTAGTCATCAAGGCGGCATGCAGCCAGCGCAGTACCTATTTTCTGGCTTAGGAAGGCGCCTTGGGGGTTGGCCAAGATGGCGGAATAAGTGGTTCAACCTTTCTGGGCTCCGATGCTTTACCTGTAGAAAACAAGTCTTTCCATGTAAGAAATTCCAGTTAAAGCTTAAGAAAACACCAGCTGAAGAAATCCGACCTGTTCCAGCTCAATATTGATCTGTTTCTCCACTGTTTTCGCCGTATTTTCAAACTTTGAGACGACGGGAAAAAATGGCTAACATTAACAAAGACCATGAGTACCACCTAGTGGCTTCAAGACAGACATGTGGCGAGGAAGATGTTGAATGGATGGATGAGCAAGATGATGCCTCACAAGATCAGATAAAAGGCGACAGAAACCACACACCGGTAAAAAGCCCTAACCCAAAAAAGATGAAAAAGAACGCTGTACAGGAACGTAAGGAAGAAATATCCAACAGTGTCCTCTTTAACGCAATTCAAACCTTGACAAGCAAATTTGATTCTCAAAGTGAATATTTGAAAAGCTACGAGTTTCAGCTGCAAGAGAACACAGATGCGGTGAAAAAAGTTAAAGAGTCTGTTGATGCAAATACAACTGCTGTTAAAAGTGTTGTGGAAGATGTGAACTGCCTCAAACTGCAGATGGTGTCTCTTCAAAAAGAAAATGCATCTCTCCGTGAAATGTGTCTGGAGCATGCAAGATACAAACGAAGATGGTCTTTGCGACTTATTGGCCTTCCCGAGAAAGAAGGGGAAATCTTGAGAGAGGAAATGATCAAGATCCTTTCTAAAGTGACTTCAGTCAATGACGAGCAACTGCGAAACACAGTTTACACAGTTCACCGGCTGGGTCAGAAAGGAAAAAAGAACCAACCAAGACAAATTATCATCCAGTTCGGGATGAGAACTGTTCGAGACCAAGTTTGGAAAATGTCAAAAAATGCAAAAATCTGCAAAGATCTGAATATTCGATTCAAGGAAGACTTTTGCAAAGAAGACAGGGAGACCCGTCAACGCCTTTGGCCGAGAGTGGAGGAGGCGAGAAAGAGAGGACTCAAGGCGTTTTTGAAGGACGGCTACGCGGTCATCGATGGTCATCAGGTCACAAAGTGAACTAACACTTTTCTTCATTTTGACTGAATGGAAACGTCATCCTCTTTAAGGGAAGAGTGACATTACGAATCCAAAGCTGGTATGTTATTGTGCTAATTATTATTACAGCTTTGTTGAAAATGCTTTAAAAACTTAAAATGTTCTAAAGCCCTGTGTGAAGGTAACTGCATTCTAGCTATACTTCATGGTTCTTTCTTTGTTATCTTCAAATGTTCGTGGTTTTAAAAATGGCACAAAACGCAAGGCAATCTTTCTTTATTGCAAGGAACAAGTCAATGTAAACTGTTTTTTCTTTCAAGAGACACACAGTACTGAAGAAGATGTTGATTTTTGGAAATCTCAGTGGGGCAGCGGAAACATTTTTTTATCCCATGGCAGTTCAGCAGGAGTGGCAATTTTTTTGCATAATTTTGATGGTAAAGTTTTTGATCATAAAAGTGACATAGACGGTCATTGGGTAATGGTTAACCTTGAGGTGGACAACACTAAATATATTCTTGTTAACATTTATGGTTTTAATAATAGGACTAAAAACCAGAGATTAGTTGCAAACATAAAACATATGATAATTAATTGGAAACGTCTGTATTCAACCAATAAGGTTGTTGTTGCAGGCGATTTCAATGTGGTACCACATGAATACCAGGACAGATATCCAACTCAACATAACCCAAATGGTTTCAATAAAATAATTTCTGAATTCTCTAGCTCTCTCGACCTTATCGATATTTGGCGTAAAAGAAATCCACATAAGCTTCAATACACCTGGAATAACTCAGAACGCTCTCAACGCTCAAGAATAGACTATTGGTTAATAACAAGTAATTTAATATCTTGAATTGCAATATTTCCCACTCTCCTCTCACTGACCATTGTGCTATCACTCTGACCCTTTCCCCTGAAACAAATCTACCTAAAACAGGAACATCTCAATGGAAACTCAACAATAGCCTTTTAAATAACACAAACTTTTGTAAAAAAAATAAAATCTGTTATTATTGAAATAAAAGCAGTACACTACTTGTCTCCTATTAACAAATGGGAATGGCTAAAATTTAATATTAGAAAAACTGCAATTGAAGAAGGAAAATTATTGGCTAGTAAAAAAAGACAAGATCAGGCTGAAATAATTTCCAAATTAAATACACTATGCAATTTAACTCAACAAAGTGAAGAAAATGTCATTGAAATTAACAATTTGCAATTTAAATTAGATGAACTCTACACAGAAAAAGCAAAAGGAGCATTTATTCGTTCAAAGGCTAAATGGATTGAAAATGGAGAAAAAAACTCAACCTATTTTTTTAACTTGGAGAAAAGCAGACAAAGGAAAAAATCTATCACCAAGTTACAAATTGAAAACTCTGTTACCGAAGATCGAAACATTATCAAAGATTATATCACTAGCTTTTTTAAAAACCTTTATACCACTCACTTTTCAAGTCACAACAAAATCCTCTTTTTAAGGTTAATCCAGGACAAAACCCCTAAAATAGATACAAAATTCAGAGATCTCATGGAATCTGAACTCACTCAAGATGAACTTGATACCGCTGTTTCTCAAATGGCCAATGGTAAATCACCGGGACCTGATGGAATTACAGTTGAATTTTGAATTTTGTTCCCTGCTTTGCTAGAGTGCGGACGCACATTGCTTTGCTCCCCCTTCTGCTTTTAATTTTCGCTGATTATTTTCCTTTCTTCTTTTTTTTAATCACATCAGCAATAACTTTTGAATACTTTTAAACCATCGGGTCAGATTTATTTTTCTTTTTTTACTCTAAACAAAAGGATTTTTTTCCTGCATTCCTCTTAAAACATTTTATCTTGAGCACTACGTGTACTTGGCCTTCACGCAG
>NW_023416890.1:128373-137451 GCF_002922805.2 Oryzias melastigma | reverse complement strand
ATTGTTTCTTTTAATGTTTTATGTAAAGCACTTTGAATTGTCTCTGTACATGAAATGTGCTATACAAATAAACTTGCCTTGCCTTTATAAACACTTTTGGAACGATATAAAAGAAATGTTATTTGAGTGATTATGATCTGTCAAAAATACCATTGAAATTGTCAAACTTTTACAAACAAGCATTACATTTTGGGAAAATGCTTTTACTCACAACTTCTCCCCACATAATACTGTTTTATGGAACAACAGAGTTATAACTGTGAACAAGAAATCCTTGTTTATATCTGATTGGTATGATAATGGTGTATTTTTTGTTTACAACTTGATGCATACTGATGGAACCCTATTATCTTACAATGAGTTTGTAACCAAGTACAATATTAAGGTTTCGAGTAACTGTTATGACAAAGTTTGTAAAGCAATTCCCATCCCTCTACTAAACCTAATTCACAATATACTACAATACAATACAATCAAGCCACACTTATCAACTTTGAAAATTAATGATATCCCCATAAAAGATAAAAAATGCAACAATAAATTATTAACTTTAATCTTTAAGCAAAAAACCTTCTGCAACTTTGATACAAATAATAGACGTGACCTAGAAACCACTCTGATTGATAAATCCTTTTCTTTATACATAAAATATCCAATTGCATCTAAAATGAAAGAAACACACTTCAAAGTAATATCTAAAATTTACCCTGTTGGAGAATTTTTACATTAAAGATTCAAATTTCAATCTGAACCATGTATCTTCTGTTCATCTGAAACTGAAACATTAGAACATTTCTTTTATAGTTGCAAACACATAAAAACCTTCTGGAACAACATTCATGATTGGTTGTCCCTCAGAGTGGTTAACATTCCTGTTTTTTCTTTATCTGATGTTCTGTACTTTATGGAAAATCTGGACCTGGAAGTTTCAGATCATCAACCTTGTTATTATTTTGTGCAAACATTTCATTCATTTATGTACATGCCCTCTGTTAAGTGTCTTTTTGAATTATTTTTCTGACTATTTTAAGTGTCTTAAACGTATTTCAAACAAAAACAAGAAAATTTCAATAATTTACCAAAATATATCTAAACTATTGTTATTTTAAACTGTATCTTGCCTTGCCCTCAAATTTTTTTTTCTGTCATTGTTCTTATCTGCCATTTTTGTCTTTTGTTTATTTTAAGCTCACTTTGAATGTTTTCTTACCATAACTTGGTTTGTATATGAATAAATAAAGTTCAAGAAAAAAAAAAAAAAAAAGGCGCCTTGAACCCGCCCCTTTCTCGCGATACTTCGTGACGGCGCACATTTGACGTCAGTGCAAGAAACTAACCAACATGTCAAAGAATTCATAAATATTAATATTATGTTACTAATTAAGAAATGTAGTACTTGTTGTTAATGGAAAGATTGTAAACGTCCTGCTTTATAAACAGATTCAAAATATATGATGTCTCATTAAAAACCATGAAATCCTCAAAAACTGTCCAAATAACCTTTGAACAAATCTCTGTTTGGTTATTGTTTCCTTCCTTTTTATGTCTTTATTTTCCTTCTAATTGTAGTTAACATCTTGTTTTCCAAAGATTTCTTAAGTATTTTGACCCCAGCTGTTCCTTTTGCATCAATCCTATTGAAACTTAAACCTATTTGTTTCAGAAATGTTCTCCCTGTTTGAAACAAACTGTTCTGAGACTTTGAAGATCAACCAAATCTTACCTTATTTTGGACAAATATTGTCTTGATAAATGTGAATATACAAATCACAAACATTTGACAATTTTCTCTGTGGAATTAAAACATATAATTAATCTAATAACTGAGAATTTAATGCCTTCCAAACACTGAAACATATTTATAAATAATGATTTAAACAATTGATTAAACTTTCTCTCCATTCTTTTAGTTTGTGATTAATAGAAGGCTCTGTAGTTTTTCTTTGTTTTCTTTTTTGCTAATTTCATGTTGAACTAAGCATTTTTAGTAATTCAAATGAAGAATCCTCAGAACATCTGGTGTTCTATGTCAATATTACACAGGTGTAAAAACCACCTGTGTGAAGCGCTGATGCTGATTGGCTGAGGCGACCTCTGAAGGAGGAGACAAAAGTGACTGAGCTGTTAGTTTCCTTGGATCATATCTTTGGTTCCTGTTTTTGTTCATGTTATGTCATAATCATCTGCTAGAGTTAAGTTACAGTGGATTATGATCTGTTCAATAAAAATGCAGGAAATAAATTATTAACAGTTTATTTAGACAACAGTGACAGCAGTAGTGTTTGTGGCGGTGGTGGGGGGGGGGTCTCTCTGAATCAAATGTCTTCACTGCTCCTCTCTTCCTGTTGCCGACACTTCCTGTAAAACATGAACATGATTCAACAGAGCCCGTATTCAGAATTTCTATCTGAGTTTTTTGACTTTTTATCAAATGCTATTTTAGATTCCGACAAAATTATAATAACAGGGATCTTAATAATCGTATCGATGATTCCAGTGATCGTCTTGGAAAGGCATTTGCAGCTTTAATAGAAAATGTTGGTTTCACACAAAACGTAGATCAACCTACCAGGATGTTAGCAGATGAAAGAGCAGCAGCAGGTTTGTCCTGGTAATGATACACCTGAATCAGGGGTCACCAACCTTTATGAAACTGAGAGCATGGGTACTGAGTCATACGAAGAGCTACCAGTTTGAAATAACAAATTTTGCTAAGTTATAGTCAGTTGTACATTATTGGTAATGTTATGGCCACAGTCGTATTTGGCTTTGGTTTTTCTTCTGTTCTGTGTATTTTTGAAAGAGTAGGACTTTGTGTTTGGTGGAGCTTTGTTTGTGTGTCTTTCTGTCTTTATTTCTTTCAGGTGTGGTGCTGGAGGGTGTGGCTCCACATTGGTCTAAGCTTCAGGACCAAGCCTTCAAAAGTACCATGTGGACCTCCAACCCACGAGAAGGGAGCTGGGCTACAAACAGTCTCAGTGAGCGGCTCCACCTGTTTTACTTTGTGTGCTTGTAGTTTGTAGCTTGTAGTTTCTTTGTGGTTGTGTTTAGTTCCACTCTGTTCTTTGGGGTTATGTGAGTTAGTTTTGTTAGGTGAAGCTGTAGGCTTAGTAAATGTTTTCTCCTGTTTCTGTTAGTCCAGGAAGGTTAGTGTTTGTCATTGTTTTACAGTTGCTTTTGCAGGTAAGCTCTCTGGGTTGAGTTAGTTGGGGTTTTGTTTGTTATTTTGGCCTTGGTTCACCCTGAAGCCTTTTTGCTTCACATTTAGTTATTGTTTGGTTATTTTGTCATGTAAATAAATATTGTTAACTTTTTATGGAGACATTTGTTGTGCTTTTGTTACACATTTCTTATTTTATTTACCTTTATTTACCTAGACAAATTGGGGCGTAATGAATAATGATTCTCCTCCATGTAAAGACTCTGATTTCTCACCATAATTATCAACAATGACAACAAGCTAGGAAACAAACATCAATATTCAGCACTTTATTTATCTCAGTAATTGTTGCATTTTCAGATGATCACTTATGTCCCATTTTCACTATGTTGTACCATGTTTATCAATTATGTCATGTTAAAGTCCCCCTACAACAATTGTTTTTATTTTCTTTAAATGTTCCCAGTGGGGTTTTAATTAGGACAGAAGTTTTTAACAAAAATTCCACATCCTAAATGTCTTAAAAAGTAATTTTTCCTGTTGATCTGAAGCCGTCTTTTCCAAAATCTTCTTTGTGTGGGTTTGGCTTATAGTGCTGAGCTGCATAACCCCGGCCCGACTTAAAGGAGAAATACTCAGAAATGTAAACACGAAATTACTTATTATATTCTATTCTTTCGGAAAGAAAAATCCCATTAAAAACTCAAAAAACATGATTTTCATTGGAGGGGGACTTTAAAGAAAAATCAACTTACACATTTTAAACAAATATTGTCAAAATTTAACTATTGACCAAATCTGCAGCATTTAAAAAAAAAATGAAGATATTTGATCTGGAGTAGATCAGAGGTCACTAAAACGTATCTAAAGTTCATATCATGAACATATTTTTGAGACATTTTCGTTTTTAGATCCATGTAAATGCAAGTATAATGATAAAAAATAGCAATAGAATAAAATGTCATTTTAGATGCAGCTCACAAGTGAGTTGTGTTATTTTTAGAAGAGACCTGAGAGCCCCTTGTGGGGTCCTTAAGGGTGACCTGGTGACGTTGGTGATCCCTGACCTAAACTGTCTTAGAGAAGATTCTTCACGTCCTTTGATGGTTTCCATGTGCTTTTTTTCCTTACAAGTAAAGACTTTATTTCGTGATTGACAGATAATCTATCTTGTTATCGTTTCAGTGAATTGTGGGTTTCTCTATCAAGTTTTCTGAATCAGAACCACATCTGACCTTCTTCAAACGCAGTGCTCAGAACGCACGCGCGTCTATAGCGCGCGCTTTTCCGGCGCGCGGTTCAGCAATAGCTCAGCTCACTTTCACCATGATAAGTCACGCGCAACAGCTCCGCTTCATTGTGATCTCAGGCGTGCTGCTCGCGCGCGCAGCGGGGGAGATTTCCACCCTAACCGACCTGGATTACGGAGACTACCGCGGGAGGTGGTGCGTGGACGACCACGGATACGTTCACGTGATCGGACAAATTTACTATCCTAGTCCCAGCGCTTGTCCTTGCACGTGCACCGATGATGGTCCCGTGTGCATCCAGCCGACCTGTGCACGCATCCATCCGCGGTGCACGCGCATCAGGTACAAGGCGTGCTGCCCGATGTGCGAATCTATGGCGCGCGTGTGCATCTACCAAGGCAGAAGCTACAGACTCTTGGAGGAGTTTAGGGTAATTTCCAGTAGAAACTGTAATTTCTATTATTTTTCCAGTATAGATTCTTCATTGAGTTCATGGTTACTTTATGCTTGTCTGCTGTTACTTTCTGGATTTTTGATCATGCGTTGTAATCTGCTTTAATTAACAAAACAAGATTGTTTACTTTCATGATGTGTGGGTTCAGACTACACTCCCCATATGGTTTGGTTTTTAGTTTAGGTTCTTTTTCTGTTGTAGATAATGATCTTAAAATGTTTAGTGTATAGTTTATAGTTTGTTTATTTATTATGTTCCGTCAGATCCTCAGGACTCTAAGTTTGATCTCTGATTAAGTTTCCAAATTGATCTAGCATTTGCATTACGGCCCTGTTCTTCCTCAGTTTTTGAGTTTAGATTTTGATCCCAATATGGTTTATTTTCTGAGTTCAGAATATGCTTCTGTGTTGGTTTAGTTTGTGAACCCTCGTTATTCTTTTAATTTGGTTTAGAGTTCATATTCTGCTCCATTGTCACTTTAGTTTCTGTAGGGGCTATCTACACGACCTACTTCCGCGTTTGGTACATGACCACTCAGTCATTTCTGGTTGGGACTGTTGTTTACATGGAAATACTGGAGTATTTGGAGATTACATGTCTTTTGGAGCTAAAAGAATCACTGTTAATGATGTTAGGAACATTGTCTTTCTAGCAAGATACTCCAAAATAAAATCCCAAATTATATGTGGCAAACTTCAAAGCTTACTTGCTAAGGCTGATGTTATTCACATGTATTTGCGAGCGATCTGGTCTAAAGCTGATGGAATTTTATGTTGGCGTTACTTAATAGATGCAGGCAAGATGCAGATTGCTGCATTGTTTCATGTATTTTATGAGAATCCAAATCTAAACGCTGTGACTGTTCGCAGTATTTAATGGAGTCCGGTTAGCCGTCACAGAGCGCGTTAGCGTGGAGATCAGGAACAATTTGGTGCTTTTACCCTAGCCGTACTGAACTGTAATCCTAACTTTAATTTTTCCTCCATTTGCATGTTTCCAAGAAAATAAATTCACTGACTGCAGTATTTAGAATCTTATGTGCAAATAGTAGACTACCATCGTCACTTTTATTTGGGGCAATGCAAACTGGCTTGAAAGACTTATCTAATTATCTTTTTGTCCTGTTAGTTGTGTTTCAATTACAGAATGTTTCTACATTTTCGTCAATGTAATTTTCCGTGTGAGGTAGAAGCAGTCTGACAGGTGAGGTGAGCGTTGAGGCTTGTTTAAACTGAGCGGTCCGGTCTGGTAAGGAATGATACAGTACCGTCCAGTTACTTCTGGCGAGCGTTTCCGCTCAGTGAAGCCTCGCTCCCTCTGAGCGGTTTGTTTTCATGGTGCATGTGTGGTGTAGATGTTAGCATCGGGTCATTGTAGTCGGACGACTAGAAAAAGAACAATGGAGGTCATCTAGCAGCTTTAATGATGTTTGAAAGAAGATTGCGGTGGCTAAGAAGAATACCGCCGTAAAGAGGAAAACAGTAACGCTATCATATGTTGATGCTTTTAAATGTCATCATCACTTTCTGACAATCAGCGGGTGGATACAGCAACTCTGCCACATCCATCCTGTTCTAATTTTCTATGGACCTACAACAGATGGGGGCCATCAGGAATAGTATACTGAGATTTACTAAGTCAATGTATACAGTTAGGCGCAACTAGAAATAGACGAGTGATCTTATTTTAAACCAGAAGTACGCCACACTGCACAGAGTCCATCTAGTTCAGTTTCTGAACTCAAATATTGCTTCTTTACTGTTGGGCCTTAAATGTGTTTATTCATTTTCGGACTTGAGAGTGCGAAGCAAATTATTTATGTCTTTATTGTCGATTTAAAAATAAAACGTTTACTTGTTAAAATCTGTGGAAAGAAATCTCAAAGAGAAAGAGTGACAGGTACTCCTGGTCTGTTTCAGATTTCCAGGTGTGAGCGCTGCCGCTGTGGGGCCAACAGGGAAGTGTACTGCAGTGTCTCTGACTGCCCCGCCCCCCACTGTGTTAACCCCACCTACGACTCCCACCACTGCTGCCCTGTCTGCAGAGACGGTAGGAGTCCATCCCCGTTTGTTTTCCTTTTGTTGTGAATGATCAACCAATCAAGAGTTTATTTAGATGTTGTTTTTTTAAAAATATTCAAATGGATCAAAAGGACCTTAAGGCCCTTTAAAGACTTAGTACTTATTACAGAGCATCATAATCCAAGAACACATCAGAAATAAGTATATAATCATAAAGATAGGTACAGACACAATGCAACCAGAATGAAATGGTTTTAGATTGTTGACAAAAATGTTAGTGCATGGTTGAAAAGGAGGCTCTCTTTATTCTGTTTGATGATTAAGATAGAACAAATATTATCAGGGTTTTAACCATTGACTGTATATAGAACTGGAGGGAGTGACACCTCCCCTCCCCCCATGTTCCAAACTGGAAGTAGCTGCTAGCCCTAAGAAGCCAAAACTCCATAGACTTCTATAGAGAAATAAACAGTTATTACTCAGTCATTTTATTGGTCAGAATAAACATTCTTGTTCTGATACATTTTATTAACATTTTCTTTCTAATCCTATTTTCATTCCATTGTCATTTTTCTTTATCGCAAGTTATTTAAATTATAAACTGGCCAATCAGATGCCTCAGTAAAAGCATGTGGTGCCCGCTGGCCCCGCCTCAAATGTTTGATTGACAGATTCTCCTGAGCTGCTCTCAGTGGAAGGTTTGTGGCCTTCCAATAAGCTCACTCATGATTGGTGGCAGTAGTTACCTTCGAAACCTGACAGACTGACTAGCTGTGTTGACATGGACACAAGTAATCAGAAAATAGAATAGAATAAAAATGCATCAAGTAAATACCCCATTCGGCATACTTGTCTCTGATTTGTACGGATCAGAATTTCCTTCCGATCAAGATAGGTGGGTTATACCGATCGTTGATCCGCTTGTGGGTGTAAACAATTTATTCCGGTTGTGTGTCATTACATTTTATTCCATGCAGAAGGTGTGGCGCTCCAGAGGAGGCTTTGGAGTGCGAACGGCCGGTCGGCTGCTCGAGGCAGAAATGCCGCTCCACGATCCAAAAAGTCCTCTGAAAATGTACGAACACTCATGTGAATTTGTGTTGCCAATCATGCCCACAAAAAAAAAAGAAAGGCTGTTGTGATGCCCATATTGACATGCAGCCACGATGCAGATTGCTTCATTGCTGCACAGATTTTTAGAACATTCAAGGCTAAATGTCTAACTCTAACCCTCCCTCCGGGTCCATACGGTCAGTGTTTTATTCCTGGGTGCACGGAAAATTATGTGCAAATAGTCACTTAATAATAATAATATTGATAAAGCACGCTCAGAATATCATCTCACTCAATGCCTCGGCTTTGTTTACAACACAATTCCCTATTTCTTCTTCTCTGCCTGTTTGCAGTATTTCAGAAAGTTGTGCGCATATCAAAATGATTTATGTTATGTGAACGTGTGCGTTTATAAATGTTTGTTATAATCAGATAAAGTTTTTCAGGGGCCATGTGCACAGTTCAATTCTTATCTGATTTAGGATCCGATTAAAGACATTTTGCACTGTTGACTGGCTCCAAATGATGGCGCCCGTTTCACGGAAAAATGGTGACAGATTTGGCTTAATTTTGCTGGACCACATTAGGTCACAGCCGCTCTGTCCAGTCCCTATATACAGTCAATAGTTTAAACTTGGATTGCACCCCCTCCACCACCATTGCAACTTGGCTGTAACTGCGCCACCAACAGATGGTTGGTGAGTTGCTTCTGTGTGGACATCAGCGGAGTTTCCGTTCCACAGTTGGATCTGGCAGCAGGTGAACTTCAGGCCATCTGTCATGAAGAGCAACGTCGAGCTGTTGTTTTCTGCTAATTGATGCAGAGTGTCATCTGAACTACAATCTTCTATTGTTCATGTTCCGAGTGTGTCTGTTAGTTTCTCTTGATCTTATCCCAGAGTACAGCAGAAACCTAGGATTTGCTATCACATCCTTGGGATCAGCTTGATCCATGTCAGATTTCTGTTGAATGATAGAAAACTGGGCTAGGGGAGTTTGAGGATCTTTTGCAGGTCCATGATCCAGGTGAACACTTTAACCATCATGCTCAATCAAATGCAGACACTTAGCAAACAAATGTTTAAAAATGATTACTACTTTTTCAAGGGAACATTGGTACAACAATGGTAAAAAGCATAT